>NC_056735.1:1252786890-1252974390 GCF_019279795.1 Protopterus annectens | reverse complement strand
CTTTGCTATTAACTCATATGTGATAACTTGGAAAGTGTTAAAAGTACAGACTACAATGTGCATATTAGATGAAACATCATCATGGAAGTTTATCAAACAAAATTTAATAGAACAGTTACAAGCTTGTGTATCTCGCAGATAGTTCCATGCTAACAAGTTATTAGTCACTTTATAGTGCTGAGGCATTAACCGGTTTCACAAAAGGGTTGGATGAGTGTATAAATGTCATGAGATATAGGTCTGTGTTAATTTAATCTGCGTTCTTGATGGTCCAATCACCTTATTGCAGTTAGGAAACTGTATAATACTTTGGAAGACCCTTTTTCTTATTGCTGCTGTTTCACCAGGAAGATACCTGAATTGTAAGTCCTTACTTACAGAGAGCATTGGACTATCTTCCATATGGGCAAGTTATCCTCAAAAACAAACTCATTTCATGCATAATGCAGCCTTAGAGTAATATCTGTATCAGTCTAGCAGTTATGAGTGTTTTACCTAGCCCTGGAAGTAAGGGGCAGACAAGCTTGCACAACATAGATGTGCATAAAAAACTGAGCAAATAGGACTAAGGACTTCAGGCAGGAAATGCAGTTACTGGATGGCCAAGCAAGAACTTTCTAAATGGCTGACTAACTGCATCACCTTCTGTTATGACTGGTATGGCAGGACCCTGAAAGGGCAGATTGAGGCACATTCCATCCGAGTGCTATTACTAGTGCATCATACTTCAGCAACACATTTGTCCCACAATAATTGTGAAGCTGCCATCTAGACTTCATGCAAACATTCTTAAAGCATTACAAACTAAATGCTCAATTTAGACGTAGGTCTGATTTTGTTGCTAACATAGAACATTTTGCAGCCTTCCATTATTCTTCAGCATCAGAAATCACTTTGTTTTGTAGTCTGCTATTTGTTTTATGAATGTATTTCAGCAGTGCTCCACATGATAAACTTAGTACTAGTGTGTGAAGGTGTTTTTTTTTGTCATGCATTTCTAGACATGAAAACAAACCATATTGACATAATTTTAGTTGTAAACATTATACATCCCAAACCATATTGACATGATTTTAGTTGCAAGCATTATACATCACTTTTCTTTCTAGTTAATGTCAATCAAACATTACATAGCTCCTTCATGTCCTTTCTTTTAAACCTTGCTCCTCCTCTAAATGAATTGTTCCCACAGTTCCCATTTTTTCTATGTAATTTGCTCATACCCTTTCTAAAGATCCCATTTCCAGTTATTTTATATATTTTATTATATTCACTGCTGCTAGTACAGTTGGTTTAGACTTTGATTTATATTTCCTAGTAAATTTTTTTTTTTTTTTTTTTTTTTTTTTTTTGGCAGCCACCATAATGAGACTCAGCAAGGCCTTACTATGTTTAGGCAATTCCAATTCTGTATCATAGCTCAAAAAAGTCATTTCCTTAGTTCCACCAATTTGCTCACCCAGTATTTTTGACACAGTAGTCTGTAGGAAATCTTTAAAGTCTGCCAACTTATTAAACTCCCCCAAAATGTTCCCATTTACCTCTTTCTACCCCATCACACCTCCAACATTTGCTGTCTACCTGAGGAAAAATTCTTTGGAGTCTGCTTGGGGTATAAAAATACCTATGCAAACATTTCCAAGCAAGGATACTACATCGTCTAGACTTTGTTGCATATTTCGGAGAAATACATATATCCCCCATTGTTTCTTTGTGAACTGCTTAGCCAACCTCTCTTCCCAATCCTTTCTAATCTCCTCTGATTGATTCTTATTCTTATCATGCAATATTTTCCATGCTGTACGAACTACTCCTTTTTTAACAGCAGCTTCTATTCTAGATTTTACAAAAAAACTCTACCAGTGCTGGTCTTTTGCATAGGATCCCCCTATTTCTTTTTTTTTTGCCTATACTGTGATATTAATCCTTGATAACGAAAGCAGTCTGTAGCCTACAGTTCAAATACATCCTTGGTCTCTTCCCATTCTTATTACCTTTCTCTCTCTAATTATTTGCTCCCAATACCTTGGTTCTTTTGCCATTTTTTCCAATAAATTCCAGCCTCCTCTTGTCTATTGTCTGTATCCCTAATTGCAGTCATCTCTAGTGACAGAATCTCCTTTCTCCATACCCGTGTTGGCCTAGTTCTTAGAATACTTTCTGCTACTTTATGGATAAAGTATTCTGTATGGTTATTATTTGTCTCCTTAAGCATGTCTAGCCAAAATCCCAGTCTCTCCTTGTTTCTTGAGCTTCCCCTCCATTGCATCACCACCCCTTTCCACTTTGAATTATAGGTTTCTGCTTGTGCTATGTATAGGAGACTTAACTTGTATAGCTCTGCAATACCCCTTCAGATTGGAGAGTCCTGCACCCCCTTGTTCTGTTGGAAAAATCAGCTTTTCCCACTTGACTCTTGCCATCTTCCCCTCATAGATAAAATCTTTTAGCTCTATATTAATTGCCATCCACAACATCTCCTCTGGTTGATAAAAATATGCCTGACCTGTGTAGAAAAATAAAGGTACTAAAAACATTTTACCTGCTTGTATCTTGCTATTCATATAACACATATAACAGCTTCCAATTTCTCAGTTTTTGTATTCTCTTTTGTTTAGTCTCTTCCCATATCTCCTTAGCTGCCACACTAGAATCTTTAATACATATGCCTAAGTAGTTCATTTGATCATGTTCCCATAAATAATGATATTGCTGATCCAATTCTTGCTTGGGTACATAATTTACAGATATTGCCTTTGTTTTAACTTCATTAATTTTGTATCCCGAAACTGCCTCAAAATGTTCCATAACACTGAAATGTCCTTTTTCGGTTTCATCAGTTATAAAATAATGTTATTTGCAAATAGAGCTAGCTTTTCTTGACTACCATACCAATTATATCATTGAATTTCTGAGTCACTTATTTTATTTGTCAGTGGTTCTAAATATAATGCAAATAACAAAGGGCAAAGAGGACTCCTATGCTTGGTTCCTCTGCTTAAACAGAAATTATCAGGGGGGAACCCACCCACTTTAGGATGCTGTTTGAGGTATAGGAGGCAAAAATTAATCAAAATTATAATTTTATCAGGAATTGCAAATACTTCCATTCCCCTGCTCGTAAACTCCCAGCTTACGCCATCAAATGCTTTCTCCGCATCAAGACCCACCAATAACAATGGCATTTTCTTACTTTTTGCTTCCCTCTAGATCATCACTGTTCCGTTAATGTTGTCAAATGTTTGCCTTCCTTCCATAAAACCACATTGATCCATATCTGTCAATTTTGGCATTACTTTTGTTATCCTTGATAGACATGACCTCTTTGTAATCGTGGTTTAGGATTGAAATGGGCCTGTATAAAGCTGGATCTTGTGGGTCTTTACCCTCTTTGGGTATTACAGGTACTACTCCTTTCTTCCAGAATGTTGGTACTTCTCCTCTTTGATCTTTATCATTTTTTCCATCCTAACTTCCAGACTTCCACAGGAATACCATCTCTTCCTTGAGACTTTCCTGTAGATTTTTATACATCACCATTTTTATCTCATCTCCTCCTATCCTGTTAGCAATTGAGCCTCATCTACCCTTAACCTTGGTATGTTTAATTCTTCCATAAACATTTCCATTTGTACCTTTTCTTGATTTCCCTTTCATAAAATTTCCAAAATATTTCTAGTATCTCTGCAGGATCTCTTGTTGTCTTCCATATTTATAGGCTCCCTAAGCTTGGCAACAACCATTTCTACTTTCTGTTGTCTGAGCCGGCGTGCTAAAAGTTTTTGTGCTCTGGAGTAAAACAGCTGCCTAATAGCAATTTTTGCTGTTATCAAGGTAATCCCTTATTTTCTGTTTATCATTTTATAATTGCTCCTCCTGTTGTTATGTGACATTCACCCTATTCTGCAATACTTTAACATTTGTCAGTCCCTGTAAGTATTCTTGTTACTTAACCATATCTCTCTTTCTTTTATGTCCACCCTATTTTTGAACTCCTCTTTAATTTTATCCCACTCCCTAGCAATATTGTCATAAGAAATTTTTAGCTTCTCCATTTACTCCCTAATAATTTTCACTACCCATTCCTTAAATTCCTCTCTTTTCAACAGATGGGTCTCATTTTCATTTCATTACTTTGCATTTTTATTTCAGTTGTTATTGTTGCGTGATCTGAAATAGTTATTGGATGCGTAAGTTTTATCTAGCCTAGCCCAATTTTTTGTATCTCGTGGAATATGTAAATTCAGTCTGAACTCCTACTACTGAGTTCACATCTTCCATGCCACATACTTTCATAAATGTCTTCAAAAAACTACCCTTCTTTGGAATATTTTCCCTTCTGGGCCCCCCCAGACACATCTTCACTGCTGCAAATCAAAATTCCAGTCTCCACCAATAAGTAACATTCCCTGCTGAAAGCTAATTATTTCTCCCAGAATTTTCTTCGGTTCCATTATAGCAGTTTTAGGTGGAATATACATACAGAGAAGGTCAGAAGGAGTTGCATTGTGTCTTTGTGGATTTAGAGAAAGCATATGACAGGGTGCCTAGAGAGGAGTTGTGGTATTGTATGAGGAAGTCAGGAGTGACAGAGAAGTATGTAAGCGTGGTACAGGATATGTATGTGGGTAGTGTGACAGCGGTGAGGTCTGCGGTGGGAATGACAGATGCTTTTAAGGTGGAGGTGGGATTACATCAAGGATCAGCTCTGAGCCCTTTCTTATTTGCAATGGTGATGGACAGGTTGACAGACGAGATCAGACAGGAGTCCCCGTGGACTATGATGTTTGCAGATGACATTGTGATCTGTAGTGAGAGTAGGGAACAGGTGGAGGAGACCCTGGAGATGTGGAGATATGCTCTAGAGAGAAGAGGAATGAAGGTCAGCAGGACTAAGACAGAATATATGTGTGTGAATGAGAGGGAGGATAGAGGAATGGTGAGGATGCAGGGAGTAGAGGTGGTGAAGGTGAATGATTTTAAGTACTTGGGATCAACAGTTCAGAGTAATGGTGAGTGTGAAAGAGAGGTGAAGAGGAGAGTCCAGGCAGGATGGAGTGGGTGGAGAAGAGTGTCAGGAGTGATTTGTGACAGATGAGTACCAGTAAGAGTGAAAGGGAAGGTCTACAAGAGGGTAGTGAGACCAGCTATGTTATATGGGTTGGAGACAGTGGCATTGACAAAAAAGCAGGAGTCAGAGCTTGACGTGGCAGAGTTGAAGATGTTGAGATTTGCACTGGGTGTGACAAGGATGAACAGGATTAGGAATAAGTATATTAGAGGGTCAGCCCAGGTTGGAAGGTTTGGAGACAAAGCCAGAGAGGCAAGATTATGTTGATTTGGACATGTGCTGAGGAGGGATGCAGAGTATATTGGGAAAAAGATGCTAAGGATGGACCTGCCAGGTAACAGGAAAAGAGGAAGGCCTAAGATAAGATTTATGGATGTGGTAAGAGAGGACATGCAGGTGGCTGGTGTGACAGAGCAAGATGCAGAGGACAGGAAGAAATGAAAACAGTTAATCTGCTGTGGTGACCCCTAACGGGAGCAGCCGAAAGAAGAAGAAGATACATAGGTTCATAGGTGTGTACTAGGCTAATGGTCCTGGAGCCTTTACAAGCCTAACCCATAGGATTACCCTGGCATCGTGCCACCCAACGTTAGTTCCCAGTGCCTTTGCCGAATAGAGCCACTGGAGTGATCCCTGGGGTGAATTTTCTATTTCCCATCCATTCATCAAGATTTCTCCTGAAGAGGGCCAGTGAGGTGCTCTGTTTGATATGTATGGGAAGTCTATTCCATAACATGGGCAGTCTCTGGGTTATGAACATGTCCCTCCAGCACATTCTGTTGATTGTGGTAATGAGGTTGAGGTCTCTGGAGCGTGTGGTACGGAGGGATTGGGATTTCTTTAGATGCAGCATTTCTGACAGAGCTGGATCAGACATTACTTTGTAAGTCAAGCAGAGATCGCCTCTAAGTAGGCAATATGAGACAGAGAATAGTTATTTGAGTCTGTCCATATAGGGCAAGTATTTAAAGCCTAGGATCCTCTTTGTGAGGTACTTTTGCGGCCTCTCCAGTTGCAGGTGTCTAGTGAAGTACATGCCAAATGGGGCATTGTACTCGATGATTAGCCTAATGAGGGAAGAGTAGAGGGAGACAATGACCTCTTTCTTCCTGGATGCAAAACCCTTAGTAATGAGATGTGCCACATAAAAGGACTTTCTGACCACAGTAGCAATGTGGTGGTCAAAAGAGAGGTTGCTGTCAACCTGTGTTCTCAGATCTGTTGTAACGCCTTCTGTGTTCAGTGGACTACCATTGATGTGGTAATTCATGGGAACTGTTTTTTCCCAAAGGGGATGACACATTTTTTGCCATTGAGCTTAAGGCCATGGTTCTGACACCAGTCGTCTGTCTCAGTGAGGCCTTTCTGTACGATGTCAACATCACTTGGAGAGTTAATAATGGCTTCCAACTTGCAATCGTCTTTGAAGTTTGTCAGCCAGAGTCCCTTCGTGTTGGGCTGGACTTCTGAGTGGTAGATACCAAACAGGAGAGGACCCAGGACCAATCCCTGTGGGACTCCACTAGTAACTGGTCGGCAGTCTAACTTGGAGTCAGCTACTTTCCCACTGTAAGTTCTATCTGTGAGCCAGTTTGCAACCCACCTAGTGATGTAGGGTTGATGCCTAGCTTAGTGAGTTTTTCCATGATTTCTGAGTGGGGAATGTTACCAAAGGCCTAGGCCAGATCAAGGTAGGCTGTATAAAGCACCTTGCCTTCATCCACAGCTCTGGTGACTGACTCAAAGAAGTCGACCAAGTTGAGCAAGCATGATCTACCATTCACAAAACCAAACTGTGTGGGATCCAGAATTAGGAGATTCCCCATATCCTTATTTTTTAGGTCAATGATGATGCGTTTCATAGCTTTGCATATCAGACTTGTCAGGCTAATGAAGCGATAGTTCCCAGGGTCTGTAGTCACTCATCCTTTATGGAAAGGGATGACTATAGCAGTGTGCCATTCGGTAGAGACAAAGGCTGAGGTGAGGCTGTGATTGAACAGGGCACACAGGTGAGGTGCCAGTTCACTCTGTAGTTCATGCAGAATACAGCCAGGGGATTATCAGGTTCCATAGAAGCTGCATTCTTGGCCTTGGACAGTGCTGTTTTAACCTGTACAGCAGTAATACTGGGTGCCTAGCAATCTTCTGGTATTGTGATTGGGCCTTTCGGTGGGAGGGAAGAGAGGTAAAGTTGGTGCTGAATCTGTCGGCCAGTATTTTGGCAATATCTGTTGGCTCGGTATAGGAGGTACCATTGTGCAATAGCTCAGAGAAAATCTGGATATTGCTGTGGAGATTCTTTACATAGCTATAGTATAGAAGGCCTTGTGGTTTTCTTTTCTATCTGCTGCAATTCTGTTTTCATAGCTAGCATTAGAGGATTTGATGAGGGATCTCAATTTTTTGTTGAGGCGATAAGGGAGTTTTTCCAGTCTTGGGACTTCACTTTGTTCCACATCAGTTTCCTCCTCCTGTTGTAGAGTTTGTTTATGGCAGGAGACCCCCAGATTGGCTTCCTTTATTTGGAGGAGAGCGTCTTGGTTCTAATGGGTATGGCGAGATCCATGCATTTGTATACGTGTTCATACAGTGCATTGGTGTATGATTCGGCGGTCATGCAACTATTCTCCATTTGCATGGATGCTGTGAAGTTGGCCACCTCTGGTTTTTGGATCCCAAAGTTAGCTTTAGAGAAGTTTTTCATGGTGGTTACCTTTGCGGGAGGGGAGGGTGGATTTCCAAGGTGATTAGTTTGTGGTCGGATCTAACCTTGGAGGAGTTGACTATTAGTTTAGAGCAACTGTCACCCATGTTAGTAATGACCAGGTCAAATATGTTTTTGCTACCTCTAGTGGGGATAAGAACAAGCTGGTCCAAGGTATTAGAATTAATGAATTCCAGGAAACATTGGGCAAGTGTATTGGTACACAAGTAGTTTTCCCAGTTAATGGAGGAGTAGTTGAAGTCGCCCAGTGTAGAGAGTGTTAGGTTGGACCCTAATATTCTCCAGGGTGCTTAGGAATGTGAAGTGTGAGTCTTGGGACATGGTTGGGGACTTATAACAGTCTATGACCTGAATCGCTGTCTTACCCAATGTTAGCTGCACCTGAAGTATCTCTGATGCATTATGTTGGGCTACTAGTGTGGAGGTGTGTGCATGCATTATGAATATAGAAACACCACCACCTTTGGAACTTCGGTCCAAGTTCTGGGTCCGAAAGGTATAGAATGAGGTATAGCCTGTTAGTACAGGTCTGCTTTCTGCTGCCTTGAACCAGGTCTCTGTTACAGCACAAAAGTCGATGTTCTCCATTTTAAGGAGTGCTTCAAGTAACTGCATTTTGAGATTTAGACTTCTAGCATTGAGCAGCATGACCTTCAGATTGCATTTGTTTGTAGCTGTTACAATGGTAATTTGGTCTTTGGAACACCACCTAGAAAAGGCACTATAGGGGTGGCAAGAGCCTCAGTCAGTATCCGGAAGCCCAGGGATGACAGATGCAGACAGTCTTTGGCAAAGCATCAAGGTCTGTTAGTCATGTCATCCCAGGCAGACATACTGAATCCCCTTAGAATGACACCAGAAACTTAGCCAGTTGTTGAAATCAGTCATTTTCTGACTGTACTGTATTATCATTCTGGGAGATGGTAGGATACTGCTCAGTGCTAAGGTCATACCCATCTGGGCTACATAATCCGAGAGCTCCTCCATGTATATTTTCATGTAGTCCAGGGAGGTACTTCTCAGGTCATTCACACCCACATGTACAATGACAGAGTCATATTTGTACCTGTTGTTGAGGGACCTGAGTGCGTGTGTTATGTGGTGGATCCTGGCACCTGACAGGCAGCTGACTGTTGCTTTCTCCTTATTCAACCTAGTGAGTGGGACATCAGTGTGCCTCACTATTGAGTCACCTATGACTAGTGTGCTGGGCATGCTGTTTTGCCTTAGGGGCTTTGGTTGAGTGGCACACTGTTTAGAACAGTTATGTGTCTCATGATTAGTGTTGTGTTGTGGTAGTCGAGTGAGTTTCTGCCTTGGAGGTCTCTGCTGTTTGGGTAGATTTTTATTGCGAGCCTACATGAAGGTGGGTGTGTGGTTTGTGTGTTTATGTGAAGGTAGTGCTGGTGTGTGTTCTGGAGGGCTATGTGTTCCATGTGGTGTGGTACAAGTGTTGACCTTCTCTTCTTGATCAGCTATTCCGGTCTTGGCTGGAGAGTGCGTGGCTTCCATTTTGGATATGTAAGTGCATCTCTTGCAGGTCTGAGTGTTGGGAGGTAAGAGGAGAGAGTCGTCGGTGTACATGAGGCAGTTGCTACGTTGCCTCAGGATGCCCAAGTTTACCAGGTTAATAGGAGAAAGCACAGGGAACTGACCTTTAGACATGCCTGGAGGGGTGGGCATTAATAATAAGTACTGGATCTGTTTCCTTGTAGAATGTTTAGTACTGGTAGCACTTTTGTGTGCTACAATAATTGCTACACGAAGTCTGGTATGGTAAAGTGCTAGACTAATAAGCTAGTAGAAGTGCAGGAGAGGAGAGAACTAGCAGATCTAAGGGAAAATTTGAAGAGCAGACTTTGGCTCCTCTCAGAAGCTTACAAACAGTCCTGGATACATCAAATCTGTATCTGGACTAGACTAGTTACAGGAAAGACTGTAAACAAGTGCAAATGCAGGCTTTCAAACCAGAAAGTTGAAAGAGATGGAAAAACTGCCCAAACAGCCAATAAACTACAAGTTCAGGGCCAGAAACCACTCCTCTTGTGGCTCAACCCAAGGGAAGAACTCAAGGACAGTGGGTACTGCATTATATTACTGTCAGGTTATATTGCCTAGCACCCACTACTTCCCCACAGAAGCCTTTGTAAGCTGGGTGTAATTTGCTGCATTGTTAGGTACATGTGCAGTTCTACATGTCCACAACCTCTGACTAAGTGGTAGAGCTGCTTGCAGCACAAAGCTAGCCAGGCTCTTAACACTGCTTTGTGTTGCAGTAAGCGTAGGTTGTCTGTCCCATAAAGATGAGGGATAAAAAGAAGACCAACTGAAAAAGGAAAAATGGACTTGTCCTAAAATATGGTTTACATTGAGATTCCACAGAATCCTATGAATTTTCTGCTTCTCGGGCTCTCAAGGTCTCTTGCTTAAATTTTCAAAAACTATATTAAAAAAAAAGATGTTTTGAGGAAAGATGAGCTGGATAAATTTCACTCCTCCAGACAATCTTCCTCAATACCTACTAAAATCTAGGAAATGTGGGAAAACATCTTCAGGTATCCTTAAAATGGTGTTTGTGGGAGTTGGGGATAGACCTAGGTTATGAAGGTTGTATAAATAGTCCTCTCCATTAGAGATAGAGCTAGGCAGGTTTTCCTCTGTACCTCCCTTCAAAAGGCCTTTCTAATCATTTTTTGTCTTTTTCCTACTGCAGTCATTTTGTAACAATAGATGTTCTTCATGTTTCAGTGTTGCAGTCATTACATTTGGGTAATCGGCTGGCAGGTTGCCCTTAGTCGGCCTGAATAACAAAGTCTTGGGTCCTGTGTCAGTTGCTGTCTCCTCTTCCATGACGTCAGGTTGTCAGGGGTATAAAACATGCAGCCGAAGTTATTTTATTCAGTCTTTTTTGCCGCGTGGTGCCCGAAGCAGAAGCAGTTCGCAAGTGCCGGTCGGCCAACTCCTGAAATTTTCATATTTTCATATTCGAGTTTCAGAACCGAAGTCTTCAACTAAAGCTAAGTACCCCATTGGGGAAACTTTTCCTTGCTCCTTGCCTATGTCAGTAAAAGTTAATAATTGCATTACTTGTGGGAAGCAAATACCTCATAAGGATTTTCATTTGTACTGTATTCCTTGCCTAGGCCCTGATCACAGTGTGCCTTGCTGTCGGTTTTGAGCTAGATTTAACCAACGCACTATTAAGCGTCGGTATATTTTTGCTTCTAAATATTTTGGTTTAAGATTTAACTATCCTGAAATGTAATCGGTTAGCAATCCGACTACCGGAGTTCACAAAAAACGCAAGGAAAAAGACAGAGACAGACCGTCGAGGTCCAAAACCGACAACAAAGCTTCTCCTAAGCCAGTCGCCGGTTCGCCGGTACTCAGTGAGGCGCTTTCCTGATACCCGCTACTTTTGAGTCGCAGGCCTCTACTCTGCCGCGAGATTCTCAGAGTATTGAACCCACGAATGTTTCTCCCTTAGATGTGTCCGGAGCCGTTGAGCATTCACTGGCTTCTGAGGATGTTTTAAGGCCTCAACATTTTTATATTAAACCGATGCCAGCAACAAAAACCAGGTCAAAAACAACTTCTATGTCTAAAAAACCGATGCATGAGCCACATGTTCAGGCCCCTATGCCTAACAAACAGATGATCAAAATGGCTGAGGATTTAATTACCTTGATCAGGGGTTCCCAACCCCCCCCCCCTCCGCTAAGAGGCCTAGGCAAGACACTGATTATGAATGTTCAGATCAGGTTTCCATTTCTTCTGATCAGGAATTGTCTATTCCACCCTATGAGGATTCTGATGCAGAGGAATCCTTCCCATCTGCATCTCCTCCTGAGGATTATTCTTTTGGAGAGACGTTGCATACTTTAAGGGAACATTTTCACTGGGAGAGTCAGGAATTCTCTGAATCAAAAAAGAGGCTTAGGGATTTCCTTCTACCTCAGCATAGGCCTTTGGCAATACCTCCTACCTAGACATTGTTGATGATGTGTTCTCGGAATCAAGCATGGCTCCTGATTCCCTGCCTCCGGCTCCTAGTAAGCCAGACAGATATTACAGGGTTCCTGACTCCCACAAATTTATTTTCAAAAATCCTGCTGCTGATCCTGAGACTATTTCTCAGGGTCCCAAGGGTGTTAAGGCTTCTACAGCCAAAAATTCTACCCCTTCTGATAAAGATTCCAGGGCGCTGGATACATGGGGTAAGAAGGTTTATACATCTGCAACCTTAGCAATCAGGGCTTTAAACTGCCAGTTTCATATGCTTAAATATCAACAGCATGTTATGGGCTTACTGAAACAGAAAATGATGCTGATTTCTGATTGTGTGGAAAATAGAGATTCAGGATTTATTGCATTCAGCAGAGCAGGTTGGAAAGCATACTTTGCAATGTGGTTTTGATTCCTTGGAGGCCTCTCGTAGGGCCGCCATTACTGGATCTATGATTAGACGGCATGCCTGGCTCAAGTAGCAAAATCTGCCTGATCATGTTAAAGCTAAATTGTTGGATGCCCCTTTGCAGCATGATACTCTGTTTGGTAATAAGGCAGAAGAGGTTTTGAAGAAAATGGAAGACTAAGCTAAATATATGCAAACTGTAAAAGATTTCTTGCAAGTGCAGCCACCCAGGTTTAGTAGGCACTGGCCTACTAAAAATTGGTCCTTTCCTGTGTCCAACAGAGAGTCTCAGGGCAAACCCAGGTGCTCAAAAGGCTCCAGATATCAATCGCAGGGTTCTTACAGGTCAAAGCAATGGGGTGCCTCCACCTCCAAATCTGGAGGAAACAAAGCACAACCCTACAGTAAGCAGTCTCAATGACTTTCCTCTACCATCTCCAAGCACTTATCTTTTGACAGCCCCCTTGGGGGGAAAACTAACACTTCTTGCTCAAAATTGGCAGTTAATTACCCAGGACAAGTGAGTATTAAACATAGTATCCCAGGGGTACAGATTTCATTTCCATACTCTGCCAATTCCAAACAGATGGCCGGATCTGCCACAAAACCAGTGGGCAGAGGCCCAGAAAAAAGTCATGCCCCTCATGGATATGGGGTCTATTCAACCGGTACCAGAAGAGGAAAAAGGACAAGGCTTTTATTCAAGACTTTTCCTGAAAAGACAATTTATGGCGTCCACTACTGGACTTATCGATTCTGAACACGTTCCTGGACATTCCAAAATTCAAAATGCTGACTTTACAACAGCTACTGCCTATGCTAGGCAAGAGTGCTTGGTTAGTAACTCTAGACTTAAGAGGCATATCTGCATATCCCAATAAGGAAATCATGCAGAAGATGCCTTCACTTCAAACCATTCTCTGCACTGCCCTTTGGCTTATCTACTGTGCCCAGGGTCTTTACAAAGTGCCTGGCACCAGTAATTGCATTCTGCAGACAAAGAAACATTAAAATTTATCCTTATCTGGACGATTGCCCCATTCAAGCAGAGGACAAGGACACTCTTCTTCAACATCTGGCATTTGTAAAAAGTATGCCTCTAGGGTACACCATAAACAAAAAAAAAATCACAACTGGTACCCTCTCAAATAATTACATTCCTGGGTGCAAGCTTGAATACAACTGCCCAGATGGCTTACCTCATGCCAGACAAACAAAGGCAACTGACAACATACTTCAAACAAATGGCAGCAAAAACCCAGTTATCTGCAAGACAAATTCTGCAGGCTTTGGGGTTCATGGCATCCTGTATTCTAGTAATTCCATCTTCAGTGGTACCTAAAAAGTTTATGGAGTCAACATTGTCACAGCCTGGAAACTATGATTCCTCTCATTCCCTGCCTACAACAGGAGTTTCTTTGGTGGACAGAGACATGTCACCAAAACAAGGGACTGTCATTCACTCTACCCCCTGCCACCCAAACCCTAACTACAGACGCATCAGACTATGCTTGGGGAGCCCACCTGGCAGGGAGATGCAGTCAGGGCAAATGGAGCCCAAACCAAATGCATCTGCATGTAAACCAGAAAGAAATGCTAGCTGTTCAGAATGCTCTGACAGCCTTCAAGGACTTACTTCATCCAGGACAACTACTGATGAAGACGGACAACACCACAGTTATGTGGTACATAAACAAGCAGGGGGGTACACATTCCTACCCCCTTTGCAGACTAGCCATGGCCTTGTGGAACACAGCCTTGACTTACCAAATACATCTTCAAGCTCAGTTCCTGCCAGGAAAGCAAAATACTCTGGCAGACTACCTAAGCAGAAATCTTATGGACCCACACGAATGGAAACTGGATCCATAAATCTTCAGCATGTTAGCACACAAATGGGGGAGCCCAGACATAGATCTATTTGCCTCTCCCCAAAATTATCAGTTGGACAAATTCTGCACAAGAACTCATCACAAAAAAGCATGGAAAGTGGATGCTCTATCCTTCAGCTGGAAAAACCTATCAGTCTATGCCTTTCCCCGTCTGCCTCTACTCTCCAAGGTCTTACTAAAAGTCAGACAGGAAAAACCAAAAATGATCCTAATTGCTCCGGACTGGCCTCGCCAGCACTGGTACCCACTTCTAAGGAATATGTCACACCTTCCTCCATGGTACTTGCCTCAAATACCTCATCTACTGTCTCAGCAGAACTATCAAATTCTGCACACTCGGCTCCAAACTCTGAATCTGGCAGCATGGCTAATCAACTAAATATTCAAACCACACCTCTCAGTAAATCTGTGATGGATGTCATTTTGGAAGCCAGAAGGCCTACTACTCGAAAATCTTATGCTGATAAATGGAAGAGATTCTGTGCTTGGAACCAAGTACAAGGAATAGACACAGCAAAGCCCAATATTCCTCAGATTTTACAATACTTAACTGAGATGCTTGACAAGGGCCTATCTTTTTCTTCAATAAAAATCCATGCCTCTGCCATCTCGGCTCATTACAACACAGAGCCTCCCCTCTTTTCTCATCCACTGCTTAAACAGTATCTTAGAGGAGCCAACAATTTAAGGCCTCCCAGGAGAGCACCAACTCCTGCATGGGACCTCAGGTTTTTGCTGGAAAAACTCACCCTGCCTCCTTTTGAACCAGCAGCTACTGCAGATATAAAATTTATATCTTGGAAAACAGCTTTTCTTTTGGCAGTCACTTCAGCATGAAAGGTTTCAGAACTACAGGCTGTCATGGCAGTGGAGCCTTTCATTATATTATACCCAGACAGAGTGGCCCTCAGGACCAAGCCTTCTTTTATGCCTAAGGTGGTATAGTGTGGCTCTTAACTAGACCATTCACCTGCCAACATTTTACCCAAATCTACAGAACAAGGGAGAGCGGATTCTGCATTCATTGGATGTACACAGACAACTAAGATTCTACTTAAACAGGACCAAATCTCTAAGAAAGTCTGTGCAACTACTGGTAGCATTTGCTGTAGGATCAGAGGGGAAGGCTATATCAAAGCAGACTATTTCAAAACGGATAAGCCACTGCATTCGTTTCTGCTATTTGCACTATGGTAAACCTGTGCCCAGGGGGATCAGATCACATTCCACCAGGGCCGCCTCTACTTCAGCAGCTTTTCTCAGAGGGGTCCCAACCAAAGACATTCTAGAAGCTGCTACTTGGAGCTCTGTTCATACCTTCACAAAGCATTATCATTTACCTCTGTTCTCTAAATTCAGGGCAGGCTTTGCCACTGTAGTCCTGCAGGGCCTTGTAGCCGCTCCTAATGCTGTTTAGTTTCATCCTCCCATCCATAGCTTTGGGATTCTACCCAAATGTAATGACTGCAACAGTGAAACACGAAGAACATAGTACAGTTGTGTACACTTACCATAAATGTAGATGTTTGAGTGTATTCACTGTTGCAGTCCGGATTACCCACTCGCCATCCCCCATTCTATACCTTTTCTTTCCTTCACTATACTCAAAAGCCTTTGTGGTGTATTTGCTTTTAGTTGAAGGTAAAGTTTATGTTTCTAAAAGTGCATTTATATACTTAGTTTTTATATATATATATATATATATATATATATATATATATATATATATATATGTTTGCTCCCCATTCGGGGGGCACCTGACATCTGGGGCAAGAAAAACTGAATAAAATGGCTTCGGCTGCATGTTTTATACCCCTGACGACCTGATGTCATGGAAGAGGAGACAGCAACTGACGCAGGAACCAAGACTTTGTTATTCAGGCCGACTGAGGGCAACCTGCCAACAGATTACCCAAATGTAATGACTGCAACAGTGAATACACTTGAACATCTACATTTATGGTAAGTGTACACAACTGTACTTCATGGGTTATGGTAAAATCATGGAGAGCTGTGCTGCACATGCAAACAAAGGTGAGTCCTTATCCTTTCCCTGTTTTGCTTAAGGTAGACATAGATTCTGCCTTTCTCTGTCTCAGCTGTTGCCTTCTTGACCTCATTAGCCTCTGTTTTGGCACCAATCAAGACAGCTCAAGAAAGCACCCAAAAAGTACCTTACTTGACATCATTAGGCACCCTGATGCTGACTGTAGTCAGTGTTCCAAGACTGCAGTCTTTTTTGCCTACTGCATTGACTCTGCCATCAATGCCAACTATGTCAACATTGAGACGTCAAAAATCAGATTAAGGAGCGGCCATGGGCATGGGCTTAATAACAATATACCTATTAAACCCAAACTTAAATCCAGACCACTTGTTAGGTGAAATATGCATAATGTTTATTTTTAGGTAGATGTGTTAAAATTTGTTTGTATATACATTTTATGTGTATATGCATAATTGCTTTTATATATATATATATATATTTTAGGTACGCCTGTATGTTTAAGCAAAGTTTCATTCTTAATTGGTCACATGATCAATTAACTTTAGAAATCTTAGCGTATTTAATGGAACTCATTTGGTTGTTGCATTGACATCTGACAAAGCAGTATAACTGCAAAAGCGCTCATGTATTTTTAATAAACGAAAGACTTTTGAATTTTGGATTATTCTGCTGTGCCTGGGTCCGAGTGCTTTGTTGAGATTATTTGTCTGTTACTGTTTTATGGACTCAGTATCTGGGAAAGGTTGGTGGTAGTCTTTTTTTATTGACTCCCTTGGTGATGAGTTCATTTCTAGGACACAGGGTAAGGCAGGTAAGATAAGCATCAGTAAAGAAACCCTCTAAACCATTCCAACTTTTGGCATCTTTGGCCTTACAGCCTTCAGGGCTGAGAGTTTTGGTGCCACTGCCAGCATGTAGAAACCTCCTGTGTCAGTGAATCCTTCACTCCTGAGTTTTATTGCTGAATGGTGTTGGTTTCCCTCCTTTGACATTGTCAGTGTTTGTCGTATTTTTAACATTCGCCCCAGTGTTGGCCCTACTTCTTTCTGTGTGAGGCCTTCCCTTGGCACCTGTTAAATGATCCAGGTATGGGTATCCAGATGACCTCAAGTGTGGCAGGTCCCAGGTCCTGGAGCTTATAAGAAAACAGAGAGGATGGCCCACTAACCCCCACTACATTTCCAGAGAAGGCCTTGTAGGAGGTTGTTTAATCTCTTCTGTTGTCCTCCATGTTGGTGGGCCTCTCATAGGCAAGATCTACCTTGTGGTCATAGAAAGATGTCAGCATGGAGGGCATCTGTTAATTAAGACTGGACAGGATATCATAGCTGCCAAAGGATTGAGGAACATTAGTATAGTGATAATCTACTAGCTGCTGCAGCAGCAAGCTCTGAAGTAGAAACCTGCTACCCAGAGTCCCACAATCCACACCTACAATCTAGGACAGTGGATTAAAATGGCAAAAATGTTTTTGCATAGTCTATATTTTTTCTAAGCGAACTGAATTACCTATCCCACAGACCATATGGTAGTGGTGGTGTAGAATATCAAGAAGGACAGCATGCATTAATTCCCTTCCATTGTGAGGCCATGAGGGTTTGGGAATGGGCTATGAAGGGAAACCAGTTTCTGATAGCAGCCCATTTTCTTGGGGAAGCCAACTTATTTGCAGACAGGCACAGTTATTGCTTGATGATGACACACAGTAGTTTGCCTAAGCTTATCAGTAACACAAGGAATCTTTTGACATCAAGCAAGACATGTTACCCTTTTACTCCACCTACCAACGCCAAGTACAACAACTTCTAGTACTATCCCTTTCAGGGTAGCAGACATATGGTCTGGTTCAGAAATGGTTCCCCAGGGCTACTACATAGCCCCCTTTCCCCTTATTCCAAGTTTCCTTCAGAAAGTGAAGGTCAACAAGTCCAAAGTCATTCTTAGCCGTTTTAGCCTCAAAAAGTGTGACCCGTCCTTGTTGTGATACTACCTTCTAGAAAAGCCTCTGTATTTGGGACTTTTCATAACCCTTCTTCCTTATTCCATCCAGTAAGTCTCACCCAAACTTTCAATTCATACATTTAATCACTTTATTTCTCTACTTCTGTTAATAACCAGGGAGAATTCTTACTTTACTTGAGTTGTCAGATCCTTGTGTCTTCCCAGAAACCCAACACCAGGAAAATGCACAAAAGCAAATGAACATGTTTTGTGGTTTGAGCTATTTCAAAAGGGTTGAACCCTTTTTCAGCACCTGTGTTGGGACTATCCTTCTCAAATATTTGATATTAGTCACAGGTATTCGTCTTCTACAATCTACCTTTTATCTATTTCACTTCTTACAATGGGTTCTAAAACATGTCTTTGGACTGTCTCAAGGTATAAACTAATTACATCTGAGTGACACCTCCAGGTACATCTGCATTTAACTCCTACTGACACCTCTAGGCACCCAATATTGCTTATTCATATTTGCATCAATAATTTCAAAACCATGCTCTAATAAGGTTTTAAAAGATTTCATCTTAAAGCTTACACAATGGCAAACTCAACTGCATTAATATTTGACCTCTGTCTAGTGCAGGTAAATGGATATTAACTGTTGGTTTTATGATATTAATTTGATATAGATATAATTTTCACATTTTTCTAAATATCTCAACAAAGTAACACAGACAGAACTCCCTAGCCTCACATGAAAGCTCTCAGCTTGATGAATAAAATGCTTCTGACAGTATGTATGTAACTTGAGTGGTTGCTGAGATATTGTAAGTTGTTTACAAAGTATTGCAAATGTCATAGTGAATGTATTTACTGTCACTTATAAAGTTCGGTTCAAGACCTAGAACCTAAAGAATACTACCACTGTAAACAGTTTATGCTGAAGAATTTGCCATTTATACTTATTTCATAACCCCGTGGTTCCAGAAATATGAACATTTGTTTGAAATGTGAGGACATCATTTTATTCTGTCAAAAGGCTTAGGTTCCACCCATTGGTTGTTACATTGCAAACTTCCTCAACTCCACTGGATTGAACCAGTTAAAAGTCTTTTTAAGGGCTACTTTCCTTCCTGAACCTCACCTGAACTGTATGTTGGAGCAAGTAACATTACCCCACTTTGAATCTGCTTCTACTTTGAAATTGATACGTTTTCCTGAAAGACTATTTTTTCTGGTGACCATCACTTCTTTCTTAAATTCAGGCCTTGTAAGTTGATCCCCTTTACCTTATTTTTCTAAAAAGACTAAAGTGGTTTTACAGACAAATCTGACTTTTATGTATGAGGTAGCCAAAGAACTAAATCTGAAACAGACTAATAGTTTCCCCATATTTTTCAAACTATTCCGATATAATAAAACTGACTACACTTTACATTGTGTACATGTCACCAGGTGGCTTAAGATTTCATGTTGATAGGGTGCAATCCATATGTAAAGACCCACAATTTTGTGTTTCATGCTGCCAATAGATTACATACCAATATTTCAAACATCACCCTGTTCAGGTGGCATTTGGATTGTCTTACATTTTTTTTGTACTAAAAGTATGACAAGCCTTTAACAGGTACTGCTATACTACATTTTAACAAGAGTAGTGCCCTGCATCAAAGGCATAATACTGGCATGGTTCTCTAGATGAAATTGCAGCAGCAACATGGGCTTTTCATCCCTTTTCTAGACACAATAAGGTCTTCCTTTGGAGCCACAGTTGTGGGAGCACTACTTTCATAATTTCACCCAAGATTGTTAGCTGAGGACTCTGTCCTAAGGATACTAAAGTCTGCCTAGATCATACTTTTATAAAAAGATGATCTGAGTCCATTCTCCTCCATATACAGTCTCTTCTTCCAGCATACTGTTGAAGCAGTTGCCATATATTTGGGAAGATGGTCAGACTATTCCACTATAATTTATTGCACTCCGCTCTTAAGTGGCATGCTTTTTAGATCTGGAGAAAGGATTGTGGTGCATTGTGGGAAATGTGTGGAGTTAAAACTGGGAAGGATTTTAAGTATTTTGCTGAAACTGAGCCTACAGCTCAGTCCTTGAAGTACTAAACAGGACTAACTTGAATCGTCTACATGTCTCTTTGTGTATGTCTATAACTTCATTTCTTTTCTTCAACAGTTTTTATCTTGGTCATATAGCTGTCCTTGGTAACATTTGTGTATTCCTATGCCATATAAAGCTACTAAGTGTCCATGAGATCATCACATTGGTAGTCAGGACCCACAGTGGCCAGCACATATCGTCCTTGCAAGGAGCACAATATCAGGCACTGCTACAAGTGGTAAAGGTTTATCCATGCCACGTTTCTGGTCAGTATTATAAGTAGAAGTGTAAGACCTCTTTCCTTGCACTGGAACTGGTGGAAGCATCCTTCTCATGGCCGTAGGCATAAGTCAGAGCATCATACAGGAATAGAAACTCAAGAAAGTAGTTCAAGGCTTATCAGTCTTGGGGCTAAGTTAATATTCAAAATGGATTTCAGTTGCTGAACTCTGCTGTCCATTAATGAAGGTTCAAGCCAGTGCTATTTCTTGCCTTTAAAAGAGAAGAGGGAACCAGAAGAGACATGTCTTTAGCTCTCACTTTGGGGGTTGCATCCTGTGGTGCTGCTGCCACTCAACTCCTAACTGATCTGCTGGAGTTTGTGACTTACCAGTGTAATCCCAGAAAGTGTTTTCTTAATTCATTTGGTCAGATATATCCTCCTGCCGTCTTCCTGGGGATAGGTGGCCCTTTACCCATGTCTGACTGTTTCTTTCCATACGTGCCATTTATCAACTTCCCCATCACTTTAGAATCAGCTATTGGGATGCACTGCTTTCCAGGACACAGTCAAAGGATTATTGCTGGGATAATGATAGCTTGATCTATTCAAGAGTCCCTCATTGATGACTTACTGAACCGTCTGTGCTTCTGTGATTGTACCTGGTACTGACTGCATTAATGCTGCATAGTGCACATGCAAGTCTTAGTTCTTTATTCATCCTGCAATACTGCATTTCTTCTGCTATGATGTGTTAGCTGAGATAGTCACTCTGTTCCACAACCAATATATGGTGGCTTTGTCACCTATGCAGTTAATCTGTTCCAGAGCAGCTGGGTGTCAGTCGCAGCCTTATCCCTGTGTGCCACTGAGTCAGCTTAGTTGTTGGAGTTCTGTGTATAGACATTAAATCTATGTTTTTGCTTCTTGTTTGGTAGGAAGTTATTTTCTAGTGGTTAGGGGATGAACTGTCACACCCTGGAGTGAGGCAGGTTTTTGTACGTGGTTGCATGTGTCAACAACAAACACATGCACTCATTCCATGTGAGTTGAAAGCTTTTTTGATAGCTTGACTCCAGTGCCTTCTATAGTGGAACTCTGTGACACCATGTTGCCTTTTCTCCACAATTCTGTAATGGTAGAGTTAGTGTATTTATGTAAGGGTGCAGTGAGGCAAACACTTGTAGTGCAGAATACATGTAGTTGGTTACTACAACCTAGTTGTGTTGTTAGTGGATCTGATTTAATTTCCAGCATTCTTTCATTACAGAGCAGTTTGAATAACTTAAGCTGTATATTCTTCTCCCTCACTCTGGGTTGGTTTCTTCTTTTATTGTAGCCAAATACAAGAGATGATGCCGATCTACTGCTGTCAACTTTCTGAGTTAAGACTACAGAATCTAAAAGAGATGTATTTTTATTTTCTCTGTGTGCCGTTCTCTGAAATATTGGTAGTGGTCCATCATCATCATCATCATAGGCTTATAGGTTAGCACTGGGCTATTTGCCATTGTGGGCTATTTTAAACCTAGCCAAATTTCCCAAACCAAAGGGAAGAATCAAACCCTGTGCCTTATGTTTATCAGTGAAGCATCTTAAGCATTATGCCAACCCCCAGCCCCTAGAAAGAAGACAGGTTCCACTGAGATTTGAACTCAAATTGCTGGATTAAGAGTCCAGAGTGCGAAACATTACACCATGGAACCATGGGTCATCATCATCCCTCCATCATCTGACCATATGATGTGAGCCTGTAGCCTACCCCACAACTGTTTATCTTTCACATGTCCCAGAATGACAAGCTCCTTGAACCCACACTGTCATTTTATCTTCCTTGGTTCCTAGCTGTAGAAAAGTGCTATTGTACATAACTGGAGGGCTTATTGTTTCCATGGATTTCAACTGTCACTGCAGTTCATCATCACAGTTTGGTTACTTTTTATCCATATTCATGGAATATCAGTTATGGAACTCCACTTCATGAGGCATTACAGTGAAAGTGATTTTCCATTTGCTGCACAAAATCACTTAAGTAAGGAAGTACGTAAGAGGAAACAGAGACTCCTTCCCCCACCAAGACTGCAGATTTGAGTTGATTTACTATGTTAATTCATAAAGTCTGTTTTTAAGGTGGTCATGTTGAACATCTGGAAGAAGTACTGACAGCTGTCAGAAGTTTAAGGTCCCAAGTTTATTTTGGCAACTGCATCTTTATAACTTTGGCAGCATTCAGTCTTTCGACCAAATAAAATCTCCATTTTTTTAAAATATTCAACCTGCAGATCAAAATAATAGCTTGCCTTGGGCAAGATATGATTGGTTTTATTTATAACATGAGGCTTTTTCATGAATATGAGGTGTTGAAAATATGGGTAAAGAAAATGTAGTTGTATACATATCTACACATGCATATGCTTGTGTGTACATATGATATAATACTTCCACATAGAGGTAGGTAGAAAATATCTAAATAGGATAATCTATTATTATATACATTGTTAATTTTCTTTTCAAAGTCAGTGTAAAGTATAGACAACCATGTTATAAGTGCAGTGAGAAAGGAAGGGTGTGCATTAGACACATTACTGGCATGGTTAGGGGCAAAGTGGCTGCTGGCTTTATGCCAAAGAGCATTCCTTACTGTGCTTTGCAGGTGTCTATTGCGTGCATCCTTTTCTGTCTTATTGCTGATTTACAGCATGTTTGCTATTCTTTGTCACATTTTTTGTTATTCAGTTGTTTTAGTAATGCAGTTTATGTAGTTGCATTATTTAATATTGATGCTTTTTGTTTCAGTAAATATTCCCGATGAAGAAAGCGAAACCAGGGGTACGTATGTAGTAGTTTGTAACTTCTGTAGGCTGTAGTCACTGATGTGATAGAAGGTTAGATTTGTTGCACTGCATTGCTGAGCAGCCTTTATATGGGCATTGCCATCATCAAAGCCCTGTTCAGTGCTAATCAGCAAATTAACTAGAAGAATAACTTTATTCTTAATGCAAAGAACACCAGTAATTGTACTGTAAAATTTGAATTTGTTAAGTGTGACTAAGTTATCTGTGGTTCTTTAATTTTTCTGTTGCAGTCCACGTCTTTGTTCTGGAAGTTAGACAATTTGCTTTAGGCCAGATAATTACAGAAGGAATAACACACAATGCAATGTGTTTATATGTGTGTGTGTGTGTGTGTGTGTGTGTGTGTGTGTGTGTGTGTGTGTGTGTGTGTGTGTGTGTGTGTGTGTGTGTGTGTGTGTGTGTGTGTGTGTGTGTGTGTGTGTGTGTACACATATATATGGTTTCACTTCAGAATCCTGAAATATCAATCTTGAAAAGACTGAAAACACACAGGATACATATACTGACTGTAGAGAACACAAACCAGATTACATTCCACCAAGTATAAGGAGGGGGGCAAATTGTTTTATCATGGTGTGGATGGGAGGAGAAATGGCGTAGCGGTTATCCTGAAGGATTAGTATGCTAAGAGTGTTTTGGAGGTGAAAAGAGTATCGGCTAGAGTGATGTTTATGAAGCTGGAAATTGATGGTGTAATGATGAATGTTGTTAGTGCATATGCTCCACAAGTTGGGTGTGCGATGGATGAAAAAGAAAAATTTTGGAATGAGTTGGATGAAGTGGTGATGACTGTACCCAAAGGTGAGAGAGTGATGATTGGAGCAGATTTCAATGGGCATGTTGGTGAAGGGAACAGAGGGGATGAGGAAGTGATGGGTAGTTATGGTGTTAAGCAAAGGAATGCAGAAGGTCAGATGGTAGTGGATTTTGCGAAAAGGATGGACATGGCTGTAGTGAATACGTATTTTAACAAGAGGGAGGTGCACAGGGCGACATACAAGAGTGGAGGAAGATGCACATAGGTGGCTTATGTCTTGTGTAGAAGGGCCACTCTGAAGGAGATTGGAGACTGTAAAGTGGTGGCAGGGGAAAGTGTAGTTAGGCAGCATAGGATGGTGGTTTGTAGGATGATATTGGTGATCAAGAAGAGGAGGAAGAGTGTGAGGGCAGCACCAAGGATCAAATGGTGGAAATTGAAAAAGGGTAATTGTGAGGTAGAGTTCAGGAAAGAGTTAAGACGGGCACTGGGTGGCAGTGAAGAGTTACCGGATAGCTGTGTAACTACAGCAGAGCTAGTAAGGGAGATGGCTAGAAAGGTGCTTGGTGTGACATCTGGAAAGAGGAAGGAGGACAAGGAGACCTGGTGGTGGAATGAGGAAGTACAGGAGAGTATACAGAGAAAGAGGATGGCGAAGAAGTGGGATTGTCAGAGAGATGGAGTAAGTAAACAGGAGTATAAGGAGATGAGGTGCCTGGCAAAGAGAGAGGTGAGGAAGGCTAAGGATAAGGTGTATGAAGAGTTGTATGAAAGGCTGGACACTAAGGAGGGAGAAAATGACCTGTACCAATTGACTAGACAGAGGGACCGAGCTAGGAAAGATGTGCAGCAGGTAAAGGTGATAAAGGATAATGAGGGAAACGTACTCACAAGCAAGGAGAGTTTGTTGAGTAGATGGAAAGAGTACTTTGAGGGGCTGATGAATGAAGAGAATGAGAGGGAGAGAAGGTTGGATGATGTGCGGATAGTGAATCATGAAGTGCAATGGATTAGCAAGGAGGAAGTAAGGATGGCTATGAAGAGGATGAAGAATGGAAAGGCTGTTGGTCCAGGTGACATACCTGTGGAAGCATGGAGGTGTTTAGGTGAAATGGCAGTGGAGTTTTTAACTAGATTGTTTAATGAAATCTTGGAAAGTGAGAGTATGCCTGAGGAATGGAGAAAAAGTGTTTTGGTACCGATTTGTAAGAATACGGGTTAATTGCAAAGCTTTAGTAACTACAGAGGCATGAAATTGATCAGTCACAGCATGAAGTTATGGGAAAGAGTAGCGGAAGGTTAAGAAGGGAGGTGATGATTAGTGATCAACAGTATGGTTTCATGCCAGGAAAGAGCACTACAGATGCGATGTTTGCTCTGAGAGTGTTGATGGAGAAGTACAGAGAAGGTCAGAAGGAGATGCATTGTGTCTTTGTGGACTTAGAGAAACCATATGACAGGGTGCCTAGAGAGGAGTTGTGGTATTGTATGAGGAAGTCAGGAGTGTCAGAGAAGTATGTAAGAGTGGCACAGGATATGTACAAGGGTAGTGTGACAGCGGTGAGGTCTGCGGTTAGAGTGATGGATGCTTTTAAGGTGAAGGTGGGATTACATCAAGGATCAAGAATCAGCTCTGAGCCCTTTCTTATTTGCAATGGTGATGGACAGGTTGACAGACGAGATCAGACAGGAGTCCCCGTGGACTATGATGTTTGCAGGTGACATTGTGATCTGTAGTGAGAGTAGGGAACAGGTGGAAGAGACCCTGGAGAGGTGGAGATATGCTCTAGAGAGAAGAGGAATGAAGGTCAGCAGGACTGAGACAGAATATATGTGTGTGAATGTGAGGGAGGATAGAGGAATGGTGAGGATGCAGGGAGTAGAGGTGGTGAATGTGGATGAGTTTAAATACTTGGGGTCAACAGTTCAGAGTAATGGTGAGTGTGGAACAGAGATGAAGAAGAGAGTCCAGGCAGGATGGAGTGGGTGGAGAAGAGTGTCAGGAGTGATTTGTGACAGACTAGTACCAGTAAGAGTGAAAGGGAAGGTCTACAAGAGGGTAGTGAGACCAGCTATGTTATATGGGTTGGAGACAGTGGCATTGACAAAAAGGCAGGAGTCAGAGCTGGATGTGGCAGAGTTAAAGATGGTAAGATTTGCACTGGGTGTGATGAGGGTGCAGAGGAATAGGAATAAGTATATTAGAGGGTCAGCCCAGGTTGGAAGGTTTGGAGACAAAGCCAGAGAGGCAAGATTACGTTGGTTTTGACATGTGCTGAGGAGGGATGCAGCATATATTGGGGAAAAAGATGCTAAGGATGCAGCTGCCTGGTAACAGGAAAAAAGGAAGGCCTAAGATAAGGTTTATGGATGTGGTGAGAAAACGTGCAGGTGGTTGGTGTGACAGAGCAAGATGCAGAGGACAGGAAGAGATGGAAAGAGATGATCCGCTGTGGTGACCCCAAACTGGAGCAGCCGGAAGAAGAAGATAAGCAGGGGGCAAGCCCCCCTGCACCCCCCCATGTGGGGGGGGGTGTGCCCCCCCACACCGCCTGCTACTTAATTATATCAACTTCAGAAATGCACTTCACTACACTGTCATGAGTTGTGTTGTAGTATAGCAAGTCAAAAGGGAATGTTACTAAGGTTACAAGAGGCAGTCATGAACACATGTGATGGTATGCTTGCCATTTTTTCTGTGGAATGCAATCTTGGAGTTTATATGTTTAATTAACAGGGGTTGTGGGCTTGCCCCCCTGCCCATACTTGGTGAAAAGTGCTATCCTTTGTCTTGTATGTGTTTCTCTTTGTCCTTGTACTGAAATATTATCATTCTTTGTGTTCTGTATATTTTCTGGATTTTGGGATCTGGATTATGAAGTTCAGGATTGTGATATTTCAGGATTCTGAAGTGAAACTAATATATATATATATATATATACATATATGTGTGTGTGTGTGTGTGTGCGTGTGTGTGTGTGTGTGTATATATATATATATATATATATATATATATATATATATATATATATATGGGTCTACTTTGAAACATCTAAAACCCATAACATCTAATTTCATAACACCGAGACCAGAACATCTAAAACCCATAACATCAAATTTCATAATATCTAACACTACAAATCACAAGAAAATAACATCCCCTCCACATATAATGACATAACTACAAAACCCACTTTTTGCTATGTTTCTGCAGGGTGGCAAGCCCCTTGTACCCCACACCGTAAATTAAATATACCAACTCCAAGATCGCACTACAGGGGGGAAAAGTTAATTTCCTAACCCCACTGTATCAAGCCCCCCCCTGCAGAAATGTAGAAAAAGTGTGTTTGGTAGTTTGGTGTCATTATATGTCGTTATATGTGGAAGGGATGCTATTTTCATGTGATTTTTACTGTTATATATTATGAAATTCAATATTATGGGTTTTAGATGTTCTGGTCTCAATGTTATGAAATTAGATGTTATGGGTTTTAGATGTTTTGAAGGGGACCCATATATATATATATATATTGAGATATATATATATATATAGATATATATATATATATATATATATATATATATATATATATATATATGTATATATATATATATATATATATGTGTGTGTGTGTGTGTATGTATATTGTTCCCTGTCATGTGGTTGAAGTTCAGTCTTGTAAAGTGCATGTTGTTTAAAATCCAAGTGATCAAATAACATGCAAGTAGAAAGAGAAGTGCATTAGAAGAATGCTCACAGAAATAAAATTGCTGAACGATGATATTGTGCAATCTCCGAGTTAGTATATTTAAGTTATCGGGGATAATGGGGTGTAGGGGGGGGCAGATAAGGTGGGCATTATATGGGGAAATAATGGACTACTCAGAGCTGTTGCTGCCAAACACCATTATTTCCCTCATAACACCCACCCTGGAGAGTATTATTGTGCTTAGACAGTGGGCTATCTGTTAAATAGTTTTGTGTTTTTTATTAGTATATACATTTTTTTTACTATATTTTTAATGTAAAATAGTTTCTGCATGCAGTGGTTCAAAATTGCTGGAAAATATGTAATTGTTGCTTGAGGAAGCATTGTGAATCCAAAAAATAGGTCATGTAAGTAGCTAATGCTCACACACCTAGTGTTCTGTGACAATTTTTTTTCTCAGACTTGGAGGTTTTTGAGTAACAAGCTGACAGCTATTTCTTACACACCTTAACAATGGAATTAAACAGCTTACACAAAGAATGATACCCTTTCTTGGCATAAATTACAGAAGCTAAAGAAGTGGCATAACACAAGACAGAAAGAAGAAATATGAATGAATAAAAGTAATTGTAATCTCCTGTTTTTATTTATTTTTCTGCTTAGTGAATATTAAAAAAAAAACATGTTTGTAAGAAAATGGCAGCCATTTGCTTTTTTCAGTCCATGCTCCATGGCAGCTAAGAAAAGAACCTTGAAACTGTTTCTCTAGCCCCTTTCAATGCATTCCCATGGAAAAAAAAATGATTTTGAAAGAAACATACCAAGCTTACTTTTAGCCAAGCTAGCCATCTGCCAGTCTTCTAAAAATGCCCTTAAAATTTCACTTAAAGTTGGAATTGATGTGGCAACTAAAATTACAATCCACAACCCTCCATGATTTAAACAAAATAGTGTCCATCAGCCTCTTGTTAAAACTAAAGGCGGCCAAATTTTAAGCGCATTTTTAAGAACTTGGTTTAAACAATTTAGGCTTGAAAGGGGGCACGCTGGGTTTCAACTTGGTTACACAATATTATTTTTTTATTTATGGATTCACAAAAAGCATGAGTTTTTTAAGAATGATTTAGTTACTAGTTGAGTGTACTGCTTTTTATGGGTTGTCAAAAAAGCATTATTGTTATATTCATCCATTTTTATATTTATTTATGTTTACATAATTGATAGTATTTATATTTTATGTTATGTTTCACTTCTGTATTTATTCAAAGAAAAATTACACGGTGTTGGACTTTTAAGAAAATGTTTTTTAAGGAAATGAGGAAACTGATTCAACATACTGATGAAGTTCTTGGTTCATGGAATGAAAGCATTCAATCTGTTTTGCTCTATTAATAAACTTGGGATGTTCTTCGTATTTCACTGTTGCAGTCATCACATTTGGGTTATCTGCCTGCAGGTAGCTCTCAGCCGGCCTGATTTCTGCATCGGATGCTGTCACTTCTTCCATGACGTCAGGTTGTCAGGACCAAAAACATGCAGCCAACACCATTACATCAGTCTTTCTTGCCATGCGGTGCCCGAAGCAGAAGCGTTCGCAAGTGCCGGTCGGCCTACTCCTGGAATTTTCGTTTTTCGAGTTTCAGACCTGAAGTCTTCTAAAAGATAAGTACTCTGTTGGGGATCCTTTTTTCTTGCTCTAACCGATGTCAGAAAAAGTTAAGAATTGTCTTGCCTGTGGAAAGCAAATAACTCACAGAGATTTTCATTCTTACTGCATCACCTGTTTAGTCCCAGACCACGACGTCCCTCGCTGTCGGTTTTGTGCCTTGTTCAACACCCGAACTATTCGTCGTCTGGCTATTTTTGTACCTAAATTCTTTTGCTCTTGATCTCCATACTCCAAAATGTCTTTGGTAAGCCATCCGACTACCGATCTTCTTTAAAAACGAAAGGATAAAGACAAAGACCGCATAGGTCCAGGGCTGCTAACGACGCTACCATTAAGCTAGTCACCAGTCTGCTGGTACTTAGTGAGGTGCTTTCGCAGCCCCTGATACCTGCTTCTACATATTCGCAGGCCTCTACTGAGACCCGTTTGGAGTCCGGTATGCCACGAGATGCTTCTTCGACTTTGGAACCTGCTGATGTCTCTACCTTGGATGGGTCCGGAGCCGCTGTGCAGGCATCGGCTTCCGAGGGTGTTTTCAGGCCTTCCGATCTTCATATTAAACCGACTTCCTTTCAAACCAAAAATACCAAATTTCTCAGGCCTAAAGTTTGCACTACACCTAGGAAACTGACAACCAAAGTGCATTTTAAGGCTCACATGCCACCAAAACAAATGATTAGAATGGCTGAGGACCTCATTACTTTATTTAGGGGAAGTCAGCCTTCCCCCTCAAAAAGACCCAGAACTAATCTTCCTTCTGATCAGGAATCTGATTACTCTGATCCTTCTGATTTCTAGGATATACCCTTATCTACCTATGAGGATTCTGATGCAGAGGATTCCATTCCCTTTGCTTCCCCTCCAGAATATTTTTCCTTTGGTGAAATCCTGCACACACTTAGAGAACATTTCCACTGGGAGAGCCAGGACTACTCCCAGTCCAAAAAAAGACTCAGGGAAGTTTTAAGCTTGCCTCAACACAGACCTCTAGCTATCCCTCCTTTTCTGGAAATTGTAGATGATGTCTTCCTAGATTCCAGATTTACCCCTGATACCTTACCTCCAGCTCCCAGGAAACCTGACAGGTACTATAGAGTGCCTGACTCCCACAAATTCCTTTTCAGGAATCCTACTGCAGATCCAGAGACAATTTCCCAGGGACCTAAAGGCATTAAGGCTACTACTGCCAAAAATCCTACCCCTTCAGACAGGGATTCCAGGGCATTAGACAGATGGGGAAAAAAGATATACACCTCTGCTACGCTTGCCATTAGGGCTTTAAATTGCCAGTTTCTTATGTTAAAGTATTAGCAGCATATTATGGAGCTAATTAAAGAAAAAATGTTGATTTCTGATTGTGCAGAACACAAAGATGTACAAGAGTTAATGCACTCTGCTAACCAAGTTGGTAAACATACTTTGCAATGTGGGATGTCCTTCAAGGATGCATCTGCAGTCCTTACAAATGGGTTGTCCTGTCGTCAGGCAGCCCTTCGGTCGGCCGGATTCCAAAGTCTGGGTCTGGCCTCGGCTGGTGTCGCACTTCACCCGACGTCATCTCTGCTGGTCTTCGGGTATAAAGGCATCAGCCGACGCCATTTTCCTCAGTCTTTCTTGCCGCGTGGCGCCCGAAGCAGAAGCTGTTCGCAAGTGCCGGTCGGTCAGATCCAGAGATTACTACTACCGAATACTACTTCGAAGACTTCTAAAAAGCTAAGTACCCCGTTGGGGACTCTTTCTTGCCTCAGCCGATGTCAGAAAAAGTGAATAACTGTTTAACTTGTGGGAAACAAATACCTCATAAAGATTTCCACTCTTACTGCTTACCCTGTTTAGGCCCAGACCACGACGTAGCAGCTTGTTTAGCCTGTGCTTCCTTCAACCATCGAACGCTTAGGCATCGGTCGGAGTTTGCTGAACAGTTTTTCGGCTCAGATTTTGCGTACATTATGCCGTCGGATCCTCCGACTACTCAAATTGTTAAAAAACGCAAAGAAAAGGACCAATACTCGCGGTCCGCGGTTTCGGCCGAAACCACGGTTAAGCAAACTGCGAGTGTCTCGGTTTCGGCCGAAACCGAGCAAACAGGTCAATCTACAGCCGAATCCATGACTACTACCGAGGCCCCTTCTACCCTAGTTGAATCGGTCTCTGAAGTTTTGCCTACTAATGTGGTTTCTCCAGAATTATCGGACACCATCCCTTTGGATGTCTCTACCCCAGCACGTGGTGCTGCTAGGCCTCCTGCAGCCATGTCTATAAAGGCCTTTGCCAGGGCTAAAGCAGCCAAAACTGCTAAGTCTGTGCCTGTTAAGCCCCCCTCTCACAGGCCCAGTTCCAGTTCCCAAATGCTTACTCTGGCAGAGGATCTCATTTCTTTAATAAGGGGATCCCAATCTCACCCAGACAGGGCCTCTCAACCTCCAGAAAAGAGACCTAGAGCAGAGCCCCCTGAGCCAGTGTCCTCAGATGACTCTTCTGATGATACAGACAATACAGACCATCCAGAGGCTCCTTTTTCTACTTATGAAGATTCCGATGCTGAAGAATCTATTCTTTCTGCCTCTCCACCAGAGGAATTTTCCTTTGGGGAAACCTTACATGCCATGAGAGAGCAATTCCAATGGCAGGGACAAGATTTCTCAGATTCAAGGAAAGGTTTAGGACCTTTTACACTTACCGCAACATAGGCCCTTAGCTATACCTCCAGTTCTTCCTGTTGTGGATGATGCATTTAATGATGTTTGCACTGCTCCTGATACTTTACCTCCAGCCCCTGCTAAGCCCGATAGGTTTTACAGGGTACCGGACACTCATCACCACTTATACAAGGCTCCTATTGCAGATCCTGAGACTATCTCCCAGGGGCCTAAGGCAGTAGCTTGACCTCAGCTTAAAACCCTCTCCCTTCTGAAAGGGAATCCAGGTCCTTAGAGAGATGGGGTAAAAATGTATACACCTCTGCTACTCTCTCAGCTAGAGCTTTGAACTGTCAGTTTCATATGATCCAATACCAAGAGTTTATGCTTGATCAGTTAACTAAGAAACTGTCCTCTGATGATTCCTTAGATAAGAAATATGTTCTAGAAATGGTGAATAACATTCAGCAGGTTAGTAACCATTCTTTAAAATGTGGCTATGATGCACTGGAGGCTTCATTTAGATCAGCCATGACTGGCACAGTTATAAGAAGGCATGCATGGTTGAAAGAACAGGTCTTGCTGGATCATGTTAAAGCAAAGCTATTAGATGCTCCTATGGATAATGTCAGTCTATTTGGTTCTCCTGCCCAACAAGTAATGAAGAAAATGGAAGAGAAGGCAAAATCTGTACAAACAGTTAAAGATTTCCTACAGGTTCAGCCCCCAAGGTTTAGCAGGAACTGGCCTTCCAAAAATTGGTCCTTTCCAGACTCCTCTAAAACTCAGAGAGGCAGGAATAGGCGTTCCAGAGGCAGAAATCAATCCAGAGGAGGTGCCTACAGGGGACGCCAGTGGCAAGGCAATAACCAACGAGGCACAGATACAACCACTACCACTGCAACAGGACAATCACAGTGACTTGACCCTCACACCGCCTACCAGGGAACAAATAGCAGCACCCTTAGGTGGAAAATTAGCCTTATTTTCAAAAAACTGGCACTATATCACAAGAGACAAGTGGATTTTGCAAACTATAGACCAAGACTACAGGTTTCACTTCCACACCTTACCAGTAAAAAGAGGAATGCCAAACCTACCACCAAATCAAAAGACAGAAGCTCTAAAACAAATAGCTCAATTAACAAAGATGAGAGCTGTGGAAAGGGTACCACCTACAGAACAGGGCAAGGGATTTTACTCCAGACTCTTCCTAGTACCAAGAAAAGAGAAAAGTTGGAGACCTATTCTCGACCTGTCCACCTTAAACACATTCATTATTGTTCCAAAATTCAAAATGCTGACCCTACAGCAACTTCTTCCCATGCTGGGCAAGGAGTATTGGCTGGTAACTCTAGATCTCAAGGAGGCATACCTGCACGTCCCCATACGACCAAATTGCAGAAGATACCTCAGATTTCTTGCAGGATCAGAGCATTATCAATTCTCAGCATTGCCCTTTGGCTTATCTACTGCGCCCAGAGTGTTTACGAAATGCCTGGCATCAGTAATCGCTCATTGCAGGCTTCAGGGAATCCAAATTTATCCATACCTGGACGACTGCCTGATACAAGCGGACAACAAAAGCAAGCTGACACAAGACTTACAAAGAGTCATTTGCTTACTACAAGCCCTGGGATACACAGTCAATTTAAAAAGTCAAGACTGATACCATCCCAAACAAGAACATTCTTGGGTGCAGAATTGGACACAGTAAAACAGATGGCATTCCTAACTGCAGAAAAACAAGAACAACTTCCTCTTTACTTCTTGGCATTAACAAAGCAGAACAAACTAACAGCAAGGAAAGTACTGCAGGCCTTGGGCTTCATGGCATCCTGCATAATCCTGGTCCCCATGCCAGACTGCATATGAGAAAGCTACAGTGGTACCTAAAGAATTTATGGTCTCAACACAGGCACAGCTTGAAACCGAAATACCACTAATCCCATGCCTGAAACAAGAGTTCCTATGGTGGGCTCAGGCATGCCAGTCAAACCCAGGTTTGTCCTTCCACAACATTCAAACAAGCCAAACCATCACAACGGATGCCTCAGACCTCGGTTGGGGGGCCCACATGCTGGACAAGTGCATTCAAGGCTTATGGACTCCAGATCAGCTGCACCTGCACATAAATCAAAAAGAAATGCTGGCAGTAAAACTAGCAATCCAGAATTTCAGACCATTCCTCAAAGAAGGCCAATTGATGATAAGGACAGACAACACCACAGTCATGTGGTACATCAACAAACAGGGAGGCACTCATTCATACCCCCTATGCCGAATGGCTCTGGACCTATGGAATATGGCTCTCAGCTACAACATTCAGTTACAGGCAATATTTGTACCGGGAAAAGAAAACATCCTAGCAGACATGTTAAGCAGAACTACCTCGGATGCTCACAAATGGTTGCTACACCCGGACATCTTCAAGGCCATCACAAAGAAATGGGGAATGCCACAAATAGACCTATTCGCATCCCCACTCAATCACCAGCTCAAGAAATTCTGCACAAGGACATACCACCCACTTGCTTGGAAGGTGGACTCTCTATCCTTCAGTTGGAAAGGCCTGACAGCATATGCATTTCCACCCCTTCCTTTGATGCACAAGGTACTGCTGAAAATCAAAGAGGAACGTCCAAGGATAATTCTGATAGCTCCAAATTGGCCAAGACAACATTGGTATCCATTGCTGAGGAGCATGTCTCGGGGGGAAACGTGGACACTACCCCTGATTCCTTTGATGTTAACTCAGAGCGACTACAACATCCTGCATCCAAACCTGAAAACTCTGCAACTGACTGCCTGGAACATTACATAAGAGCAACTAACCCAGATTTATCCCAAAGGGTTAAAGACATTATCCTTGAGGCCCGCAGACCTTCAACAAGAAGGAACTATGCAGGAAAATGGAAAAGGTTTGTCATTTGGAGTACTGAAAGAGGGAAAGATGTGTCAAAGGTAGATATTGCCAACATCCTGGAGTATTTGGCAGAGCTTCTCCATACAGGCCTGTCCTATTCCTCCATCAAGATACATGCATCAGCTATTTCTGCAGAATACAGCTTCGATCCCCCTGTCTTCTCACATCCTCTACTCAGGCAGTTCCTGAGAGGAATTAAGAATGTAAAACCTCCTAGGAAACCACCATTACCAGCATGGGACTTGAACTTTGTGCTAGAAAAGTTGACACTCCCTCCATTCGAACCAGCAGCAACAGCAGATCTTCAACACCTATCCTGGAAAACTGCTTTCCTACTGGCAATTACTTCAGCAAGAAGGGTTTCAGAACTACAGGCTTTAATGGCAGTACAACCCTTCCTAATCTTCCATCAAGATAGAGTGTCCATGAGAACTAATCCTACATTTATGCCTAAGGTGGTATCCAGAGTGTCTCTAAACCAGGCTATCCACCTACCTACCTTCTTTCCCAATCCACAGAACAGGGGGGAAAGACTGCTGCATACCTTGGATGTACATAGACAGTTGCGCTACTACCTGGACAGAACCAAGGGCAATAGAAAACTGACCAGCTTCTAGTAGCTTATGCAACAGGAAGGGAAGGAAAAGCAATTTCCAAACAGACAATCTCCAAGTGGATAGGAAATTGCATAAGATTCTGTTACTCCTACCATGGAAAGCAAATTCCACAGAACATAAGGCCTCATTCTACAAGGGCTACAGCCACTACCACAGCTTTCTTACGAGGAGTGGCTACCAAGGACATTATTGAGGCGGCTACTTGGACCTCCGTGCATACATTTGCCAAGCATTATAACTTACCTCTATACTCTAGATCCCGAGCAGGGTTTGCCACTGCTGTTTTGCAAGGGATCCTAACTACACCATAATTCTTCTTCCTCCTCCCCTAGTTTGGCTATGGTATTCTACCCATTTGTAAGGACTGCAGATGCATCCTTGAAGGACATAGTACAGTTTTGTACCTACCATAAATGTAGATGTCCGAACAGGATAGCATCTGCAGTCAGGATTACCCACCCTCCTTCCCTCTGTGGTACTCCTAGGGTATTTGCCCACCTAATAGCTAGCTGGGGATCTCTTATGGTGTATTTGTTTGTATATATGTACATACATGCTTATTTTTGTATTTGCCTTCTACTTTTTGGAAACATTGGCATTTACCCAAAAATTTAGCTATCCAAGAGGGCAACTGGCATCTGGGGCAAGAAACACTGAGGAAAATGGCGTTGGCTGATGCCTTTATACCCGAAGACCAGCAGAGATGACGTCGGGTGAAGTGCGACACCAGCCGAGGCCAGACCCAGACTTTGGAATCCGGCCGACCGAAGGGCTGCCTGACTACAGGACAACCCATTTGTAAGGACTGCAGATGCTATCCTGTTCGGACATCTACATTTATGGTAGGTACAAAACTGTACTTTTGATGCTTTAGAAGCATCTTGCAGGCCTGCTGTCACTGGGTCTGTTCTTAGAAGACGTGCTTGGCTTAAGGAACAAAACTTGCCAGATCATGTCAAAGCAAAATTACTGGATGCACCATTAAATCAAGAGTGCCTATTTGGTAATAAAGCAGAAGAAGTGCTCAAAAGAACGGAGGAGAAAGCTATATCTATGCAAACTGTTAAGCATTTCTTACAAGTACAGCCACCTAGATTCAGTAGGCATTGGCCTTCAAAAAACTGGTCTTTTCCAGTCCCTTCCAGGCCTTCTCAGTCCAAACTCAGGGGCAGCAGACCACCAAGACGTCAGTCTCAGGCTATGCACAGATCTAAGCAATGGAGTGCTCACATGTCCCAAGAGTAGTAAGCCTCCATCCTTTGGTAAAATTGCACAATTACTTATCCTTAACTCTTCCAGGCCTTGCACAAGTACTTGCACCTTTAGGAGGAAAACTTGCACTGCATGCCAAAAATTGGCAATACATTAGCCAAGACAAATGGGTCTTAAACATTGCTTCCCAGGGATACAGACTCCAGTTCCACTCACTCCCATCCATAAGCAGATGGCCGGACCTCCCACCAAACCAGTGGGCAGAGGCCCAAAAGCAAGTACTTTCTCTTCTCAGTATCGAGACTGTTCATCCTGTCCCAGCAGAACAAAGGGGACAAGGTTTCTACTCCAGACTGTTTCTGGTCCCCAGAAAAGACAACTCTTGGCATCCTATCCTGGATCTGTCTATTCTAAACACTTTTTTGGCGGTTCCAAAATTCAAAATGTTGACTTTCCAACAGCTGCTTCCTATGCTAGCCAAAGACTCCTGGCTAGCAACCCTAGATTTAAAAGAAGCTTATCTGCACATTCCCATAAGGGAATCCCGCAGGAAATACCTCTGCTTCAGGGCAGGCTATATGCACTGTCAGTTCTCTGCACTTCCCTTTGGCTTATCTACTCCGCCCAGGGTATTCACAAAGTGCCTAGCTCCAGCCATTGCATATTGCAGGCAGAGAGGAATTCAATTTTACCCATACTTGGACGATTGCCTGATTCATGCGGACAGTCAGGAATTGCTACTTCAACACCTGGCATTTGTAAAGAGACTTCTCACTTCACTGGGGTATACCATCAATGAAAAGAAATCACAACTGGTACCCAGCCAACAGATTGTATTCCTGGGAGCAAGCTTGAACACAACTTCCCAGATGGCATTCCTCACTCCAGAGAAACAAATTTATTTGACAGATTATTTCAATCTACTGGCCACCAAAACCCGGCTATCTGCAAGAAAAATACTGCAAGCCCTAGGGTTCTTGGCCTTCTACTAATTCCATATGCAAGACTGCATATGAGGAAACTTCAGTGGTACCTAAAAAGTCTCTGGTGTCAACATTCTCAGGACCTGGAAACAATGATTCCTAGCATTCCTTGCCTAAGGACAGAGTTCCTTTGGTGGGCAGAGACCTGCAACCACAACAGGGAACTCCATTTCATTCTACCCCCTGCCGCCCAAACCCTAGCAACAGATGCAGCAGACTGTGCATGGGGGGCTCACATGGCAGGGCAGTGCATTCAGGGCAAATGGAACCCAAAGCAAATCCACCTGCATATCAATCAAAAAGAAATGTTAGCTGTGCAGAATGCCCTGACAGCCTTCAAGGGCCTTATTCTTCCAGGACAACTATTGGTAAAGACAGACAACACCACAGTACTTAAACAAGCAGAGGGGAACCCATTCCTACCCACTCTGCAGACTAGTCATGGCTCTGTGGAACACAGCCTTGAGCAACCAAGTGCACTTACAAGCTCAATTCCTGCCAGGAAACTAAATTCACTGGCAGACGACTTAAGCAGAAATCTCATGGATCCACATGAGTGGAAATTGGAACCCAAAATATTCAAGCTTTTGAGGACCAGGTGGGGGACACCAGAGGTGGACCTTTTTGCTTCCCCTCAGAACTATCACTAGAGCAAATATTGCACCAGAACTCCCCACAGCCAAGCTTGGAAAGTGGATGCCCTGTCCTTCACCTGGGAAAGCCTCTCAGCCTCTCAGTCTATGCCTTCCCCCTCTGCCACTCCTCTTGAAGGTTCTACTAAAAATCAAACAGGACAAGCCAAGGACAATCCTGATTGTACCAGATTGGCCACGCCAACACTGGTACCCTCTTTTATGCAGTATGACAGTGCTACAACCATGGCACCTGCCTCAGACTCCTTCCCTGCTGTCCCAGCAGGCGGGCCAGATTCTGCACCCTCAGCTACATTGAATCTTGCAGCCTGGGTAATCCCCTGAATTCAATACCAGCAAACGTCAGTAAGCAGGTGCTGGATGTCATTCTTGAAGCTAGGAGGCCTAGTACTAGAAAGTCCTATTCAGAAAAATGGAAAAGATACTGTTCCTAGAGCCATTCTCAGGGAATAGGCATAACTGTGCCCAGCTTACCTCCTATACTAGATTACTTAACAGAAATGCTCCACAAAGGCCTATCCTTCTCTTCAATTAAGATCCATGCCTCTGCGATCTCAGCTCATTATAATACTGAGCCACCTCTCTTCGCTCATCCTCTGGTAAACAGTTCCTGAGAAGAGCCAAAAATTTAAGACCCCCCCCCCCCCCCCCCAGGAGAGCTCCCACTCTTGCCTGGGACCTTAACTTTGTATTAGAAAAGCTCACACTTCTGCTCTTTGAACCTGCAGCCACAGCAGAGTTAAAATTCCTCTCATGGAAAACAACTTTACTTATAGCCAATGCTTCAGCAAGAAGAGTGTCTGAATTGCAGGCCCTTATGGCAGTGGAACCCTTCATTATCTTCCATGCAGACAGGGTTTCCCTCAGGACTAACCCATCTTTTATGCCCAAGGTGGTGTCTAGTGTGGCTCTAAACCAGTCCATTCATTTGCCCATCTTTTTTCCTAATCCTCAAAATAAAGGGGAAAGGATCCTGCATTCCCTGGACGTGCACAGGCAGTTTAGGTTCTGTCTGGACAGAACTAAGCCTCTCAGAAAATCTGACCAGATGCAAGGCCCTTTCAATGCAAACCATTTCTAAATGGATAGCACACTGTGTCCATTTCTGCTACAAACCACCATGGGTAACCTACCCCACAAGGGATCAGAGCTCATTCCACTAGGGCTACATCTACCTTTACAGCGTTTCTCAGGAGAGTCCCTACCAGGGACATCCTAGAAACTGCAACCTGGAGCTTTGTACACACTTTCATCAAGCACTACCACTTGCCTATATTTTCTAAATCCAGTGCTGGATTCGCCACAGCAGAATTACAGGGCCTGATTGCCAGCCCTAATGCTTCATAACTACCTCCGCCCTTCCTTAGCTTTGGGAATCAACCCAAATGTGATGACTGAAACAGTGAAACACAAAGAACAGTACAGTTGTGTACACTTACCATAAATGTAGATGTTCAAGTGTATTCACTGTTGTAGTCCTGGTTACCCTCCCTCCAGCCCCCTAACTTCTATTGATTTCTTTCCTATCTTTTTTGTCTGGCATATCTTATATCATTGGTGTTTGTTTTTTGCTGGGGGTATTACATGCCATGCAATTTCTTCCTATTTTGAGGGCACCTGACATCTGGGACAAGAAAAACTGATGTAATGGCATCGGTTGCATGTTTTATACCCCTGACGACCTGACGTCATGGAAGAAGCGACAGCATCCGATGCAGAAATCTCAAGACTCTGGTATTCAGGCCAGCTGAGGGCTACCTGCAGGCAGATAACCAAATGTGATGATGACTGCAACAGTGAATACATTTGAACATCTACATTTATGGTAAGTGTACACAACTGTACTTTTTTAATGGGCTTTTTGACATTTTATGGTATGTATCCTTGAAAAAGGCACTGGGACTGTTCTCCTGTCAATGAGGCTTTGAGGCATTTGTTGATGTTCTTCGTCTCACATTGCTGCAGTCATGACCTGTGGGTAGTCCGCTGTCCTCGGTCGGCCCGAATACCAAAGGGCTAGGCTATCGTCGGTCATTGTCGCTTAGAGCTGACGTCAGTACGCAGTAGTACTTAAGCGCATGACCGACGCCATATCCTCAGTCTTTCTTGCCGCGTGGTCCGAAGCAGAAGCAGTGTTTGCGAGTGCCGTTCGGCGTTCTGAAATTTTCATTTACCGAGTTTCAGACCGAAGACCAAGTTGGGCTAAGTACCGGTGGGGAAATTTTTGTTTTTTCTTGCCTCAGTTATCCGGATGTCAGAAAAAGTTAATAATTGCATTTCTTGTGGGAAACAGATACCTCATAGGGATTATCATTCTCTCTGTATTCCTTGCTTAGGGCCTGAGCACGACGTAGTCGGGTGTCGCTTTTGTGCTAGATTTAATAAGCGCACCATTAAGCGAAGGTTAGACTGTGCCAGGCTTGTTTTCGGTAAGCGGTGTAACTATAACATGCCGTTGGATCCTCCAACGCCCGCTACCGCTAAGAAGCGTAAGGATAAATCTTTGAGATCTAAACCGGATGAGTCGTCCGTTGCGGACGCCGGTTCTGCGGAGCCTCCAGTTGAATCTATGGATCCTGCCGAGGGTTCGGCTGAATCCCAGGGGGAACCTTTACTTTTACAGGAGTTGGCCTCTCAGGAGTTAGGACAGGCCGAGGGTGCTTCTCAGGTTTCAGTAGTTCCATCCTTACAAAAGGTTATTAGGCCTTCTACTTCAGTGGCTAAAGGCCATGCTAAGGCCAAACCTGGTCTTGTTGGACCTGGTCATTCTTCTAGCTCTCCAGCCCCTGTTCCTAAAAAACATATGTTGAAAATGGCGGAGGACTTGATTACTTTGATCAGGGGTTCTATGCCCCCCCCCCAGAGAAAAGGCCTAGGGTGGAGGCAGATTTAGAGGGAATGGATCATTCCTCAGACTACTCTGATTCCTCAGCTGAAGAAATTCAGGATTTTCCTTCCTATTCTGATTCGGATGCAGAGGACTCCTGTCCTTCTGCTTCTCCTCCAGAAGATTTTTCCTTTTCTGAAACTTTACATACCATCAGGGAGCATTTCAAGTGGGAAGGTCAAGATTTTTCAGATTCTCGGAAAAGGCTTAGGGAATTTTTGTTTCTGCCACAACATAGGCCCTTGGCTATTCCTCTTGTCTTAGATGTGGTTCAGGATGTGTTTTCTGAATCTTCCCTTAATCCTGATTCTCTGCCTCTGGCCCCTGTTAAGCCTGACAGGTATTACAGAGTTCCAGAAGCACATAAGTACTTGTATAAGAGTCCTAGGGCTGATCCGCAAACCATTATTCAAGGCCCTAAGGGTGTTAGGGCTTCTGTGGCTAAAAATCCAGTCCCTTTGGATAAAGATTCTAGGGCATTAGACAGGTGGGGGAAAAAAGTGTACACCTCCTCTACGTTAGCTATGAGGGCTTTGAATTGCCAATTTCATATGCTGAAGTATCAGAACTTTTTATTAGGCCAATTGAAATCTAAGGTGGATGCTTTATCTGAGGGTATAGAGTGTAAGGAGCTCCAGGAGTTGGTTCATGCATCAGATCAAGTTGGCAAGCATTCTTTGCAGTGTGGTTTTGATGCTCTTCAGGCTTCTTCTAGGGTGGCTGCTACAGGTTCAGTTATTCGTAGACATGCCTGGCTTAAGGATCAAAATTTGTCAGAACATGTAAAGGCTCGAATTTTGGATGCTCCTCTTCAATCTGAAGTTCTTTTTGGTCCTCCTGTGGAATCAGTTTTGAAAAAGATGGCGGATAAGGCTAAGTCTATGCAGACGGTCAAGGATTTTTTGCAGGTGCAGCCCCCTAAGTTTAGTAGGAATTGGCCTGCTAGGGGATGGTCTTATCCTTCTTCAGATTATCAGCCTAAGGGCAGGTCTAGACGTGGTAGAGGCAGGGCTCACGCTCAGGGTTCCTTCAGATCTAGGACTTGGAGTTCTCCTGCACAGTCTTCTGGTGAGGGCAGGGGTCAGCCCTTTCGTAAGCAGACCCAGTGACCTGTATCTTCCGCTGCCAGACCCCCCCTTACTGGCAGCTCCTCTAGGAGGAAAGTTGGGACTTTTCAAACCCAAGACAAATGGGTGTTGGATATAATAAATCGAGGTTACAAATTTTATTTTCACACTTTTCCTCCTTTCAAAGGCATGCCGGATGTGCCTCCTCAGCAAAGGCTGGAGGCTCAGAAGCAGATTTCTTTACTTTTGCAGATGGAGGCAATTCAGGTGGTCCCTCCTTCAGAAGTAGGCCTAGGATTTTATTCCAGTCTATTCCTGGTGCCAAAGAAAGGAAACACTTGGAGGCCAATTCTGGATTTGTCCATTCTCAACACCTACATAGAAATTCCAAAGTTCAAGATGTTAACATTACAACAACTTCTGCCTATGATAGGCAAAGATCATTGGATGGCAACCCTGGATCTCAAAGAGGCCTATCTTCACATCCCTATCAAGCCCAGCTGCAGGAGATTCCTGAGATTTCGGGCTGGTACTTCACATTATCAATTCTCTGCATTGCCCTTTGGCTTATCTACTGTGCCCAGGGTGTTCACAAAAGTTCTGGCTCCTGTGGTTGCTTTCTTCAGACAGGGAGGAATACAAATTTATCCTTATTTGGACGATTGCCTGATTCTTGCTCAAAACAAAGACAAATTACTACAGCATCTCCGGTATGTAATGACAGTTTTAAGGTGCCTAGGGTATACTGTGAACGAAATAAAGTCCAGTCTAGTGTCCTCTCAGGACATGTGCTTTCTGGGCGTGTGACTGAATACAGCCTCTCAGATGGCATTTCTGACCCCGGACAAACAAAGAACTCTTCCTCTCTACTTCCAGCAGTTATCAGTAATGTCCAGGCTGACTGCAAGGACAGTCCTCCAAGCCTTGGGGTTCATGGCATCTTGCATTCTAGTACTTCCCAATGCCAAACTGCATATGAGGAAGCTACAATGGTATCTCAAAAGTGTGTGGGCTCAACATTGCCACAGTTTGGACACTGTCATTCGGATTATACCTTGCATCCAGAAAGAATTACTTTGGTGGGCTCAGGAATGTCACCTAAACAAGGGACTCTCTGTGTCCAGACCAGAGGCGAGTCAGATCCTAACGATGGATGCCTCGGACTTGGCTTGGGGAGCACACTTCAATGGAAAATGGATACAAGACATGTGGCCTCCCAAACTACTACATTTGCATATCAACATGAAAGAGATGTTAGCAGTTCAATTTTCTTTGATGGCATTCAAGGAACTCCTTCAGCCAGGACAGGTGTTGATACAAACAGACAACACAACAGTCATGTGGTACATCAACAAGCAGGGGGGGAACCCATTCTTACCCTCTTTGCAGACAAGCAATGATTTTATGGGAGACTGCTCTGGGTTTGCGTATCAATCTTCAAGCAAGGTTTCTGCCAGGAGCACAGAACTCCCTAGCAGATATTTTGAGCAGACAAATGGTGGATCCCCACAAGTGGAAACTGGATCCTCAGATTTTCAAACAATTGACTGTGGCTTGGGGAACTCCAGACATAGATCTATTCGCTTCCCCACTGAATTTTCAACTTCCAAAATTTTGCACAAAGATGTTCCACCCAGATGCTTGGAAAGTGGATGCTCTGTCTTTCAGTTGGAACAACCTTCACGTTTATGCTTTTCCTCCTCTGCCTCTTCTCCCCAAGGTACTCTTGAAAGTCAGACGGGACAAGCCTTGCATGATTCTAATAGCACCAGACTGGCCACATCAACATTGGTATCCTCTGCTGAGGAGTTTAATCCAGGAGCCTCCTTGGCCTCTGCCACAGATTCCTCATTTGTTGTCCCAGTCAAACAATCATTTTCTCAATGTTCAGGTGCAGTCCCTCCATCTGACAGCCTGGCGTATTCTGTGATGGAGCCGTGGGGTCTCAGCTTCCTCAACAGGTTTTAGATGTCATTTTGGAAGCTAGGCGGCCTAGCACTAGAAAAGTTTATGCTGATAAATGGAAGAGATTTTTTCTTTGGAGCACTGCAAAGGGTTTTGATGTTTCAGTGCCTAATTTGAGTTTTGCATTACAGTACCTTACTGAATTACTGGACAAGGGTTTGTCATTCTCTTCTGTGAAGGTTCATGCTGCAGCCATTTCTGCTCACTATGATTGTGACCCTCCTTTATTTTCCCATCCTTTGTTCAAACAATTTCTTAGAGGGGCAAAGAATATAAGACCCCACGTAGAGCTCCTACTCCTTCCTGGGATCTCAATTTTGTTTTGGAGAAACTTACTTTACCTCCTTTTGAACCTGCAGCTACGTCTGAACTGAAGTTTTTGTCTTGGAAGACTGCTTTTTTGTTGGCCATTACTTCTGCTAGGAGGGTATCTGAATTGCAGGCTCTCATGGCAGTTGAACCTTTTTTGATATTCCATAAGGATAGAGTTTCTTTTGGACTAACCCTACTTTTATGCCTAAAGTGATTTCTAGTGTGGCCTTGAATCAGTCTATTCATTTGCCTACTTTTTATGCTGAACCCCAAAATAAAGGGGAAAAAGTCTTGCATTCTTTGGATATCCATAGGCAGTTACGTTACTACTTGAACAGAACTAAGGAGTTCAGACAGACTCAACAGTTATTTGTTTCTTTTGCTTTGAGTTCACAGGGAAAGCTGTTTCTAAGCAGACTATTTCAAAGTGGATTGGTCATTGTATTGCCTTTTGTTATTCACATCATGGGAAGGATGTCCCTGCTGGGATCAGGCCTCATTCTACTAGGGCTACTGCCACTTCTACTGCTTTTTTGAGGGGTGTAGCTACTAAGGATATTTTGGAAGCAGCTACTTGGAGTTCTGTACACACTTTCACTAAGCATTACCATCTCCCTCTCTATTCCAAGTCCAGGGCTGGGTTTGCCACTGCAGTTTTACAGGGCATGTTAGCAGCCCCTAATTCTTTGTATTTTGCCAGCCTCCCTTTTCCTTTGCTTTGGGATTCTACCCACAGGTCATGACTGCAGCAATGTGAGACGAAGAACATAGTACAGTTTTGTACCTACCATAAATGTAGATGTTCGAGGATCTACATTGCTGCAGTCCACTTTTTCCTCCCTCCTTCCCCTCTATAGGTTGGGGTTGCTGGGTTTCGTTTGGAGATATTCTTTGCTTACACACTGGGGGTTGTTGGGCTTTTACTATTTTTGGCTTTGGCCTTTCCTTTTAGGCCTTCTGACATCTGGGGCAAGAAAGACTGAGGATATGGCGTCGGTCATGCGCTTAAGTACTACTGCGTACTGACGTCAGCTCTAAGCGACAATGACCGACGCCAGCCTAGCCCTTTGGTATTCGGGCCGACCGAGGACAGCGGACTACCCACAGGTCATGACTGCAGCAATGTAGATCCTCGAACATCTACATTTATGGTAGGTACAAAACTGTACTTTTTGTTTATTGGCTCCTGGTTCTGAGACTTTGTATGCCAGTTTTTAGCTGAAACTGCTGTGTCTAGGCAATTAAACTCTTGTATCACAGCTCAAAAAAATATTTTCTTTAGTTACATCCATTTGTTCACCCAATATTTTTGACAGAGTACTCTGTAGAGAATTTTTGATGTTTGCTAACTCATTATACCCCCAAAACATATGTTCAGGTTACCTCTTTCTTCCCCATTACCTGAGGAAAATTTTTTGAAGACTGCCTAGAGTATAAAAATACCTATACCTATAACACTTCCAAGCAAAGACTATAAATTTTCTGGACTCTGTTGCATACGTAGGAGACATAGATATGTCCTCACATTGTTCTCTTGTAAATTGCTTATCCAGTCTCTCTCCCCAAGTTTTCTAACCTCCTCTAATTTATTCCTATAGTTATCATGCAATATTTTAAAAACCCTATTAATTACTCCTTTTTAACAGCATCTAATATTCTACATTCAAATAAAAGCTCCTGCAGAGCAGGTCTTTGAGTTAAAATTTCCCTAGCCTTTTCTCTTTGCCTATACTCTGATACCAATCCCTAGTAGGGAGGGCAGTCTTTAGCCTACAGTCCAAACATCTTCTTGGCATCATCTCATTCTATTACCTTTCCCTCTCTGGTTGTTTGCTCCCAATGCCTTGGTTTCTTTGCCAGTTTTCTCTAGTAAAATTCAGATCTCTCTTGCCTAATTTCTGTACCACAACTTGCAGTCATCCTTATTGGCAAAATCTCCTTTCTCAATTCTCATAATGGGTTACTTCTTAAGAACACTTTCTGCTACTTTATGAATGTAATATTCTGCATGGTTATTATTCTCCTTAAGGATTTGCATACAAATTCTCATTCTCCTTTATTTCTTGAACTCCCTCCCCCAGCTTCATCATCCCTTTCTTTTTTGACTAATAACCTTCTGTTTGATATACGAACCTTAACTACGTAGCTATAAAATATCCCTTGAAATCAGGTAATCTTAAACTACCTTGTTCTATTGGAAGGATCAACTTATCCCACTTGACTCTTGTACTCTTCCTCTCCCAGATAAATTCCTTCAACTCTTTATTATTGTCCACAACTTCTCTAGTTGGTGAAAATATGCTTGATTTCAATGTAAAACTAATGGAATTAAAAACATTTTCATGGTTTGTATCTTAATGTCGATATTCACAAACAACAGATACCAGTTTTTCAGTTTTTTTATATTATCATTTGTTTAGTCTCTTCCAACATATCCTTAGCTGCCATAACAAAAGCCTTTTTAATCCATACTGCTAAATGCTTCATCTTATTGTGTCCCTATAAATATGAGAATTGCTGAACCAATTTGTGTGTGGGTGCATAATTTACAGCTATAGCCTTTGTTTTATCTTCACTAATTTTATATCCCCAAAAGACTTCAAACTGTCTTAAAATGTTCCACAGCACTGGGATGTCCTTTTCTGGATTTATCAGATACAAAATAAATGTCATCTGCAAATAAAGCCAAATGTTTTTTGATTACTGTTTAAATTATATCCTTGCATTTCTAGGTCCATTATTTTCTTTGCCAAAGGCTCTAAATATAAAGCAAATAACAAATGGTGGAGAGGACACCCTTGCCTGGTTCCTTTTTTCAAACACAATTTATCAGAGAGGAGCCCTTCCACTTCAGTTCTTGCATCTGATCCTTCATATATCTTCCTAATTAACATTGTTATTGAATCAGGGAATTCAAATGCATCTGTTGTCCTACTCATAAAATCACAGCTTACTCTGTAAAATGCTTTCTGTGCATCAAGACCCACCAACAACAGCAGTAGTTTCTTACACTCTAGTTCCCTCTGTATCATCATTGTTTTGTTAGTGTTGTCAAATGTTTTCCTCCCCTCCACAAAACCACACTGATCCATGTCTGTTATTTTTGTCAACACCTTTGCCATTCTTTTAACTAGTTTAGATATAAACATTTTATATGGGTCTATATAAAACTGGGTCGGATGGGTCTTTACTGTCTTTGGGTAATAGTCACCACAGCTTTCTTCCAAGATGCTGGTGCTTCCCCTCCTTTTAAAATACTGTTAAACAAAATCTTCCAGATCTTTGGCATTCTTTTCCATTTTTAACTTCCACAGGAACACCATCTGTTTCTGTAGACTTTCCTGAAGATTGATTAAACATGACCATTTTATCTCACCTCCTCCTATCTTAACTATTGTTAAACATTTATCTACATCTAACCTTGGTAGAGTAAGTCTTACTTAAATATTTCTGTTTGTGCTCTCTCTTCATTTCCACAGTTCTCTGCTTTATACAAATTTTCATAAAATTTGAAAAAAAATTATATAAAACTTGCAAAATATCTGTAATACCTCGGTGGTGGTGCTGTGGTACCGTTGTCACCTCACAATAAGACACTGTCCGGTTCGACTCTCAGCTAGAGCGTCTTCTGTGTGGAGACATGCGTGAATGGGCATTCCTTCGTTGAAGGTTGTCAGGGCTGGCAACTTGGTACGTAAAAATCAACTGCCAATCATTAGCAGACCGGAGTTCCGCTGTGGCGACCCCTAACCAGGAAAAGCCGAAAGACACAGCAACAACAACCTCTACATGATCTCTGATTAGTTTTTCTTGTTCTAGGCTCCCTGAGTTTAATGATGGCCTTTACTACTTTCTGTTGACCACATTTTCATGCTAAATGTTTATGTGCTCTGGAGTTATCATCAGCAATCTTTCTAAACTAGTACATATTATCCATATACTGCCTTATTTTCTCTTTAGCACTCTGCCTTTGTGCCTCTTCTTGTTCTATGAGATTCCTTTTATTCTGCAGTACTTTAACCTTTGCAGCCCTTGCAAGTAATTCCTATTACTACTTAACCATATCTCACTCTCTTTTATTTCTACCGTATTTTTAAACTTAATTTTCATTTTATCCCACTCACTAGCTATGACTTCTGAAGATATTTCTGTCTTCCCTAGTAACTCGCAAATGATTTCCAGTACCGATTTCTTATATTCCTCTCTGTTGAACAGGTAACAGAGGTAATCCAGAAAGCTTAAGCCAGGTCTGCTATCCCAACTGTGACCCAGAGGGTGACAGGGCTAACAAGAAATAGAATACACAAATCCCTTAATTTTGCAGCTCTAGGAGTCTCTCTCCCTGATGCTCTAGCTGTGGGAGGAATAAAGAAGCCTTGTTGAAGTTTCAGTTAGTTTATTCAGTTAAGTAGATGGATGAGTGATCTTGTTCTAGTACATTACATTCAACAGGTCCATTATTTAAAGGCATTTACTGACAATGGTGGGAGACTCCAGGGAAGATAAGAAGAAAATCTGGGAGAAGAAAAAACAAGGAGCCATTCCCAAAGTTTAAAAGTCAGTCCCTTATTTGGATAATTCTGAAAGACCTGTGAGAACCATCCTGAGGAACCTCATTCTTATTTGAACGTTTTTTTTTTTATTTTTAACTAAAAGAAAATGACAACACAGCATGAACTATGGCTATAGAACTATATTTAAGAAAACACTTTTGGCTGAAGTTCATTAGGTCCATCTAGTGGTTTGTAGAGTGGTTTACAGTTTGATGGTTGAAAATGCCTGCTTTTATGAGGGTATCACCAGACTTTATTAATCTGTTTTGTATCACATGTAATACAAGAGACTGCGTCTGCCTCTGTGGGGCTCGTATTCCTTGAAGAAAATTATGAAAGCTTTAAATATTTGCAAGCATGCAGTCTCATTGAGCTGGCTTTGTACATCCACAGCTTGAGCCATGTTGCCAGCTTCTGTCTTTTTCCTGTTTTTTTTTTCTTCTTTCTTTTTTTCTTACAGTAGTGTTTTTCAATCCTTCCCTGTTCAGTTTTGATTTCTTCCTTTTCAACTGTCCCTTGCCAGTTTTTTCTACTTTCTATTTTTGGAAAAAAATATGCTTTTTTTCAGTAGACTTGAAGGTTTTTTGGTAGAAAAATGTTGTCATTCCCTATAAACTGTGTGTGACATAACAAAGCAGTGTCTCTTTTAGTATGTCATTTTTTGCTTATCGGCACTAATCAGATTACTTTTCTTCTTTTTTTTTGTTGTAAAGTTTTGTCCTTTCTTTTTATTTTTCCTTTATACACTCTGAATCTTCAGATTGCTGAATACTTATATGGAGAATTACAAAACTGTCAGTGATATTATCTTCAATAGGGGTTGAGTAATCTTTCCTGACAATACACACTTCCTTTCCCAAATGTGCTCTGTTTGCTGTTTGGCTAACAATATTTATCTCATTAGTCCAGTCATTAATATATGTGACAACAGTTCTTCAAGCTGTGCCGTTTCCACAAATACAATCATCATCAGTAAATCTAGATTCATTACTAATAATGGTAAGCAAATCATCCAACTTTTGACATGAGAAGCACAGATCATCAGTGTTATCAGGTGCTACCTTTAAATATGTATAGCATTTTGTATGCTGTACAAGGTAATTTTGCTTTAGCAAATCATTAATGGCATACTCATTTAAGGAATCCATTTTCAGATGTACATGAATAAAGAATTCTAAAAGAAAAGGCTAACCAAAATCAAAAAAAGAATTCAGAGATTTTAAATCAATTTCTGTGAGAAAAATCACAGAAACAATATACATAAAATTAAATAGAATAAAGTCGTTGTTGCTCTGACCATACCATTTGTCAGAGTCGCGCAAAAACTGGAATTTCTTAATGAACACAAATGCATGCAGTAGCTTCTGCTCATTATCACTCAGTCGTGCATCTTTTTAACAGTAAAGATCAATCAATTATAAGCCAACATAGGATTGTTTAAGATAAGCTCTGAATTGTTATTTCTGCAGCCAAAGTCCGTTGGGATGGCTAAAGGTTGCCTGTCTAAAACCTGTCTCTTTCTAACAGTGATAATTAGTGGAAAAACAACAAAATATAAATTAAAGTAAATCTTCTTGTCTACAAGCTATCCCTTTCTTCCTACAAACAGTGAAAACAGATTTAAAAAATAAAATATAAATTAAAATAAATCTTCTGTTACCAGGCTACTGCACAGTCAGTCACAAACCAACCCAGGATTTCTTTTAGATAATCTCTGGATGGTAGGTGGGAAAGCACCAGTGTCTCGTTTTTGCTTCACTACCCTGCATGATTTGAAATAGTTATTGGATGGGTGTCAGAGCTTTCAGTTAAATGCACACGTTCCCTTGAAATATGAATAGCCTAGCTCAGTTATTGTACTATGGTGAATAATATGTGAATTCTGTCTGAGTTCCTACTACTGAATTTTCATCTTCCATACCAAATATGTTCATAAATTTCTTCTGAAATATACTGTGTTTTGTTATATTTTTCCAGACTATGTCCTCTGATACATCCTCACTATTGCACAGCAAGTTCCACTCCTCTCATATAAGTAATATTCTCTGCTGAAAGCTGATTATTTCTGCCAAAATTTCTTAAATTCCATAATAGCAGTTTTTGGTGGAATATAAATACATATTAGCATAATCCCCATCCCTTTCCAATAGTCCCTTACTAGCACACATCTTCCACTATTGTCTTTTTTCTGTCTTCTATCACTGTTAGAGCCACTTTAGCAATTAGTATAATTACTCCCCTTTTCATTTGTACCTGATATTCTGCTGCATATCCATCTTGAAATTCTTTTTCTCAAATTCACATGCTTATTATTTGTAAATGTGTTTCCTGCAGCATTGCTGTTTGCACTCTGTACTTTCAATATAAATCAGATTTCTTGCCTTTTTGTCAATACCTGTAAGGCCATTTACAATCCTAGATAATATGAATATCATAGCCATTGTGGTAAAAAGCTATTGTTACACATATTAGTTATGCCATTTTTTAATGTGTTTTTCCAAATTTTGTGATACATGCACACACAAATGAATGGCTGGGTGAAACCCCTCAAACAAAACACTAAATACATTTTCAGAACACCTCCATCCCCTATTAACTTAACACACAAAACTATGTACATCTTAAAAAAATGAAGTTTAATCTTAAAGATAGGAACAGTTACCTCAAATCAACAGCTGCACCTACAGGTCTTACCTAACCTAAAATGAAGGTTACCCATGTTAAACATGCTACAAGTCTGTGTTTGCACTTACACTGATTGTTGTCTTTAATTTTCTTATCTCTGTTCACCTCCCAGATGTGAAAAACACTTTGTGCTTTTAGAAAACATTATCTTTTAGCCCTAAGAAAAAGTGCATTGGCTAACTTTAAATTGTTTCATAAAAGTAAGTAAATGCATAAAAGTATTAAGGCTAGTAGGGTGGGTGCTGTTTCTTATTTACTTCCTGTAATTTCAAATGTTATTTTCACTGAACTGCCTGTCATTTAAATTTTGTATTTCCCTCAGTAAATAATGGTCAAAACTCTCAAGATTTATTGCACCTACAGACAGCTCATCTCCGTGTAAACGTCAGCAATGAATCTCTATAAATTTCACTCAGAATAGAAAGTACAACTGCCTTCAGGGTACAGGCTTCTTGACTCCCACTAAACATTTGCTAATGGAAAAAGAATAAGCTAATATTTTTGCAGATTTCAGAAACTTGGCATTTTTCATAGTTTTCCTAATTTTGTCTTATTTTGCAAGCCTTGCTCACAAAAAAAAAAAAGTTGTTTATAGCTTAAGCTGGAGGCTTTAATCTAAACATTCGCCCTTGTAAAAATAACAGAAAATATCTTTCTTAATTCTACATGTAATACAATTGTGTTTTTATACCCTGCTCCAGCTGCCCAAGATCATAGCATATTAGCATTAAATTTGCTTTTGTCCAGCCTCTCTTTTCTTGTTATACCGTGAAGGCTATATTTCATGCAACCCAGTAAATACTTGTTTACTTTAATTTCTTTAACACATATAAGTCAATGAAAAGACCCCCCCCCCCACATTTAAAATACCCCTGGCTACACACTGCACAAAACTCCCTTACTATATATAACGTAGTTTATATCATGATATGTTTTATACAAATACTAATAAGAACAAGCAATGTTTTACTTAGAGCTACCATTTTCACTTTTAGTGATCTCCTACAACTTGGTGACATATATTAAGGTACATACTTTACAATCTGCCCAGAAGTTTAACAAAGTCATCAAAAGTCTGAGTAGCAAAGATAGTAACAGAGATAAATCAACTGGAACTGGGATTTTTAGAAAAGGGTAGAAGCAAATTACATAGGGAAAAATGGGAACTGTGGGATCAATACACGCAGAGGAGGAACAAGTTTTAAAAGAAGGCAGTATTTGAATGAGCTATGTAGTGGTTGACTAACAATGGCTGGATATATCAAAAGAGATGCATAATGTTTGCAGCTACAGTTGTGTTAGGACAGTTTGGAATGTATAATGTTTGCACTGAGATTGTGTCGCATTGGTTTATTTTCATTTATATAAATGTAACATTTACTGTGTCAAACATGAAAATTTAATAAAGATGTTTCTTGTTTAAAAAGAAAGTAATCAAAAGTCCAGTATTTTTCAGCAATTTTTTTTCTTGCAAAGCCATATTTCATATGTGATTGATGATTTATAGTCTACTGTTTATTCTCTAATTTCAGTCTTCCTGTCCATCTCCATTTCCCAATGCCAGATTCTGGTTCAAGTCCAAGGTACTTCTACTTCTTCAAGTCAACTCTGTGCTTTTTTCCTGTCTTTCAAGCTTTTTCCTTTGGAGCATTGAAAAAGGTTTTAATAGCAAAGTCTCTATGAGCTTTATTGTCATAAGAATGAGAAGTAGAGTCCCCTTCTATTTGCTAGCTCACTTTATGTTGGATAAACTTTTTATTATTTCCTCCACAGCTTGTTCTGCATCAAGAAATATCTTTGATCCTCCATGAAAAAAATATTGAGAAGAAGACAGCTGGATACAGCAGCTTGAATCTCAAAGCTGCCTCTCAACATTCCCTGAATGTTAGAATACATGTGCTTCTCTTCTGTCTGATGCACAGTGAATAATTATTTTCCACAAATACTCTGCTGTCTTCAATTTTTAATTTTTTCCCTTCTGCCACAGTTTTGTAAGAGCAAGTATTTCAGCTGGTATGATTCCATCTTTACTAGTACAGGTTTTGACTACTTTCTCATGGCGAGACTTGGAGCCTACACTCGATATGCCATTTCAGTTAACTGTTCATGCTGTAGATCACCAATCCAGTTGCTTATTTGTGCTTTCATAAAATTAGTACAGCCTTTTCCTTCAGTTTCTGTGGTAAATCTCAGGTTTTCTCTGCATGTTCTGTCTTCTACTCTACCATTTTTTGAAACGGCTCTTCATAAGGAGTTTCATACTCAGAGACAGCCTTTTCTTTATATCATTCTCTGTTTTTTGCAGTTTTATCAGCTCATCTGAATGTCTAGTTAAAGCTTCTTCTATTTTTTCTAGCCTGTTACTTGAATTGATATAATCCAGTGTTTCTGTGAGTACATTTTATTTATTTTTTCCTCTAAGTTACTAGAGGCCATTTCTTGTACCAAAGCTGAAGCTTGGACTGCTTTTTGTTGAACAGATGCAGGATTCTTCCAGCAAGTGTTTTCAATTCACCTTTTCTGGTTGATTTTCTTTCCGGTTCTCTGAATTTCTACTTTGCTGGCATCCAGTCACGTTAAGTGATGAATAAACTTTATTGAAGTACAAAATCAAAACTCTATTATTTTGCCCTCAGCTAGTTCATATCACAGCTCCAACTGAGCTGATTCTCCTCTTGACTTTGTAATGGAATGTAATATACTGATGACAATCTGGAAAGTCCCATCTTTTGTACCACTGGTGACATATGTCCTGTAACAGTTCGGCATTCTGGTAAGCAAGTCCTAGTAAGGGCATCAATCAAAAACAAACACTTATGATGCTGTGATCTCTAGATGCAGTCCTACAAGCATCATTTACAAGAAGTCCCTCTTCTTGCTAAGAAAATAAATTTAACTTGTACATAGAAACTAACCATGTGTGGTGCAGTTAATGATTACAAATATGACTAGGGGAAGTCATTACTTTGCACAATATTTATCAATTCCCCCTCTTGACCCTGAGATAGGGTCAAATATTATAGCTGAATCAGTTAATCAGAGACTGTTACATTTACAGGTTTGGTAATCAAGTAACTAACTTTGTTAATGGACACCTTTAAAGCCATGAAAATTACACAGCAAAGTAACAATACAACTATTAGTACAATTAAAAATGTTGTAATAGCCCCCCTTTTCAGCCTATAAAAAGGCCGGCAAACCATTCTATCCACTCCTCATTTTATTTGGCTTTGTGGCCTCAGACACCTGTAGGATATTTTCCTAGGTGGTTCTGAACAGATTCTGATCTAGAAGGAATATATGTACAGCATTCTTCTCCAGTTAGAGCACAGGTACCCTCAGGAGATGCCAGAATGTAATCTAAAACCATTCTGTTTTGCAAAATAATTGTTCTCATGGTGGTCATCTCTACAGTGATATCTTTACTGGCCCAAAGGTTGCACTGGCCAGAGTTTCTATGAGTTTAGAGAGTTTTCTGAGATCCCAAAAAGTGTTGGCTGCTATGGGAAAATTCCTGCTCCTGATATGACATCATCCCTTAAAATCCATATGCCATAACCTGTTCTGGTTAACATACTCTAGATTATGGTTTTATATCCATGATGTTTCCACACTCTGCACAGGATTTTCTACAACCCTTTTCTTCTGCACATTTCTAATGTCACCTTTTGGCAGACATTTATATCTCTTATGACAGGTATGATAAAACCCATATAATGTATTCCATCCCAGTCTATTGACAACCATTTATAAGCTCTGTTTCCACATATAAAATAGAGACCCTCACACATGGCTGTAGAGAGGACATATTTAGTTCTGTTTAGCATTGGTGTATTAAAAAAAAACTAAAAATAACCCATATTGAGAATGGCACTAATGTTGTATCTAATGTTTTTATCTCTGTCATACTTATTTACCCAGGTTACAAAAAACAACAAAAAGACCAGTAAAATCTCAAAGAAATTTAATAGGTAACACACTAACTCATCGGCTACACAAAAGCCTTCAAGTAGTAAAACACATTCAGCAGCATTATATAACAATAAAAATCACACAGTCAATTAATTAAATGACTAAATGACTGAATTTGATAATTATATTAAAACTCCAATTATACTCTGTATTCAGACTGGAAGGTATTAAAGTACTACACTTTAAAATAAAATGTGATTCTTTTTATAACAGTTTTTGTTTAATCCTTACGTCATTTATATACTTAAATCTTCTTAAAATATATCTTTTTCAAAATAGTATCTTTTAAACCTACCAGATCACAGTTATGGTGCAACTTAGTGCTGTGCAATGGGACTGTCGATTCTATATTTCCTAATGTTCCTAACATGTTCTTGTAACCTTAACTTATATACCCAGGTTACCCTTCCTGAACAGTTATGCTAATCCTGGTCACTGTAATATTTTCCTGTCACCCTTTCTGAGTTTGTTTTTACCCCTATTAAAGCAGCAGTGTCTATTACCCTGTATAATCTCACCAGGGTGATACTGCAAAAACTTTACCCAACTCTTTGCTCCCATTCTGATCAATACACAAATGTCCCCTTATTGGTAATAGCCTGCTAATGAAAGGTAGACTGTCTGTATTATTTGCTGGTTGTGGACACTAGAGTAACAGTTCACCCACTCTCTGACTTAGGCTGCATGGCATTGGAGTCTAAAGTATTCCCAATGCAGCCGTTTTTGGAAGAGACAAATACACCCAACATTTGCTTACTTTGAACTGTTGTGCATTAGCCAACCTAGCCTTTCCACTAACCTTACACTAACAGTTCTCTTGCTCAATTCTACGTCGAAAGATAAGTCTGGGAATGAAATTCTGCTCAGGACTAGGCCCACAGTTTGCCACTGAGTATGATATTAAACAATATGGAGTGAACCCCATTTGTATTTTTAGCATCCTTTTCAGTTTGCTTTCTTTTAGACCTTGGATTGCCAAGTCGATGATACTTCATCTTGCTGTTCTTATCAACAAAGAACATAAACTAATCTTACATATCCTGTTCTTGTTTGTCTTTATTTTTCATTGATCTCTGTGCACCAATCTAAGTTTATAAGACTAATATTTAAAATCCATCCCTATTTTTAGGCCTTTGTCTCCCCCATTGTTTTAGGCTTTGTCCAGATTTCTTGCACTGAGAGGTTAAGAGGTATGATTTAGGATCAGTATATACATTTTATCTGAATAACAAAACACTGTAGTGTACCATTGCTCCTCCAAATGACTTTATTGTTGAAGTGTATTACCATCCCAGCATAGACCAGAACATCCATCCCTAGGATGATGGTCCCACAAGAATGAGGCAAAAGGAACTTAACAGGCACCTCTTCACCTACTTTTCCATGTGAAACAAAAAATGTAATATGTATGGGAGCACTGCTCATCACCATTACAGATGACCTATTGACACCTGAAATTACTTGCTGATGCCATATGTCTGTGGTCAGACTTTATTTACTTATAGACACAGATGCCCCCATAGCAATTAACACTTTGTGCCATTGTACACCCTCTGCCCATTCTAAAATAAATGGTTGCCCATCCCTCCCCAGAGCAATGGAGGTCAGGGAGCATAAATGATGAGTGGGGAGGTCACACTCTAGCAGATTTTACTGCAATCTGCACAGTCTTCCTCACTGGTCAGAGCATTTAGTTCCACTACCATTACAGAGGTGGGAACCTGGGCATGATTTATCCTCTACTGTGGGGGATCTAATGCTTATCCCCCTTTCTTCTCCCATTTTTTGCAGATATCTTCATAATTGTTCTTCATTTGTTCCTTCTTGCATTTTATAAGCCTGGTCTAAAGTGGGACATAGAGATTGCAGTTCATTGTCAGTTTTGCTGTAGGTGGGATTGACTTGTGTTGAGCTGTAAACTTCAATGCAGTAGCCTGTGTGCTGATGTACCTGGGTTCCTGGTATTTCTTGGTTCAAGGGGTTATCTATAATGTTACACAAAATAATTTCCCTCTCCTGCATCTACTATACCCGACACACGTTCTACATGTCTTTATCTGCAGAAAAAACATGTGATGCATCCATTATCATCCAACCCCCTTTGAGGTAGGGCCAAAGGTATTTCCCCACCTTCTGGGTGGTGTCGGACAACAGACATGTCTGTCTTCTCATACTCCCCATGACAATCCATGAATTGTTTCTGCTGAATAATTTTCTGGCCAGCATCTTCAATGTGCTCGGCATTGTCTAATATATTTAGTTTGATACCATTATCGAGCCCATGGATATGCTATAGAAAAGATTATATGGCTAACATTTTAACCTCTGTAGTGTCCATATCCAGATCATTGTCATTATGGACTATCTAGAAAGTAAGTTTAAAAACCTGTACTTGTTCTAACAGCTGATCAAGCCTATCAATTTTAAAGGTGTCCAACATGTTATGGTCAACTCTAGCCTTCTGGGTATGGGCTTGAAGAGCAGCCTGAATTTTGTTTGATAGTGTGAGTAAGGGTAGATTGTGCTGTTTAATGTACGTGTCTTAATGCCTTGGGAAGAAAATGCTTATAATACTGACATGGGTTGTTACTCCACTCCCTTTTTGCTATTTTCTTAATCCAGTTTTTAAAATAAATGAAGTTTTGAAAAAGACCCTTGCTATTGTCCCATTTGAGCATAATCTGCAGTAGTTTGAACTGCTGGTATATTTGCTGTCCATGCATTAGGTTTTGGATAGGGCTAACATCAACATGGGCAAGTAAACAGTGTCATGATAATCACCATCAGAGATAATCTGATGCGGCTATTAATAATTCCGCCTCTGTGATATCAGAAAAAGAACGTACCCGATCCTCATGTAATAAAGCTTCCACTCTGTGTGTAACTTTTGTAAAGTAATTCTGATGTTGTTTTGCAATTAATTCTGGTGTTGTTTTGCAATTGTTTATGTTCTGCTATAAAGCGTATAACTGTTTAGTTTCAATTTTGGTTTGTTAGGATTCCAAGACTCAAGCCTCTCATATGGATAAAGGAAAAACAATTGTCTTATATCTGTGTTAGGGAAACCCTTTTCCGTAGTCACATGTAGTTAATTTATATGAGCTGAAACAGAGTTACTTAATGTACTAGAGATAACCTGAACAGGAACAGAGAGTAAGTGCTTAAGGTAAGCCTTGGTGATCTTTTTGTCATTTTAGGATCCCATTTTCTAATGCTAAATGTACAAAAACCAACAGTACACCTAGCGCAAACTTGACATTTCCCAGTAAAAACCTGACGAGAATCATTGCTTCCAAAATACATACGCATGCTCAAAACTGCTTTAACTAAAACATGAGACATATTATAGGAAGAGAAAAATGAAACTTTATGATTTGTTAAAATCCATTCAACGGCCTGCAAACACATGGTTTTAACATTTTCTGAAGTATTAATAACTAGAAGCACTTTAGATTTAGACACTAGTTTATCTAGGTATTCATCATGAAAAAGAAAGTCATACAACTGTGAATGTCTGAAGAATGCTGCAAAGAAATCTATGTTGTAGCTCCCAAGTGGGTACTGGAACAGGAAAATGCCAACACCTGCAAAAAGGCAATGAAGACTGCTGAAGACTTTACCATTGTAAAATGCAGACCAAAAACTGTAACCACTGTCATCTTTGAACTTTCAGTGAATACTGCTGAAGACCCTAGAGGAAATCGCACCGAAACAGTAACCACAAAGATGAATCGTCTTCAAAAATTTCATTGAATACAACTGAAAACCTTGAGGGTGTGTACAATGAAACTGCAACCGCAGAAGACAAAACTGCTACCAGTGAAAGAAAATGTTGCTTCTCAGGGTGATATGACATGAAAGGTGTGTACCTTACCCTCGGCTCACCACTGAAAGAATACACCATAAGTGATATATAAAATGAATACACTTTATTGAAGTACAAAATAGAAACTCTCATTATTTTGCCCTCAGTTCAGTTCATATCACAGCTCCGATTGAGCTGATTCTCCTCTTGACTTCCAGATGGTAGGTAATCTAGTGAAGACAGTCAAGAAAGTGTCATCTTTTATACTAGCAATGACACAAATCCTGTAGCAATTCAGCTTTCAGATAAGTCCTAATAAGGGCATCAGTCAAACACAAACATTCATGTTGCTGTGATACTTTAGATGCAGTGCTATCAGCATCATTTTCAAGAAATGCATCTACTTGCTAAGAAACAAAACTTAACTTATGTTCTAACTGTAATCCCTCCTCTGGTGGTAATATTTACACCTGCATCACCCTAGGCTCTGCTAACACTCCCAACATGTCTATACTTATGCACCCCTTTACATGTGGGACAGGAGCTGCTATCACAAACTTGGGCAGCCACAGTGCATGCTCCCTGCTTTTGGTATGCATGAGATCACCACCCCATGACAACCAGAGCAACAGGCATAGCTAACTAGGACCCCCCACCCACACACGCACAGTAGGCATGGCCCATCTTCCCTGCCAGTATCATTAGTCACCCAGGTCACTAATTAAACTTGGATCATCTGGGCATTACTCAAGGCTTTATTCCTGTATGCCAGTGGGCACTCAACACAGATTCAACTTTATTATTCTTGATCATTTTCATAGTATTTCAAAGTTTCAATATTCACTTTGATTTGCTTTCTGATAGCTTTTTTCTTGTCTGTGTGTGTTTTAAGTTCATTTTAATCTAGTTTGTAATGTTTGTTTTGTTCTTGATTTTGTTATTTTTTATGTATCACATACTGTTGGTTATTTTTCATGATACAGCAAAGTTCCATTTTTTTTCCCTGTGGTTTGCAGGACAGGCTCAATGAGTACTCTTTTTTATAGCCAATTGGCTCATTCATTCATCCATTGGAAGGAGAGCCCTGTAGCCCTTTTGCTTCCTGGTAGAGATGATAGTCACTGCCTAGTTGTAGCCCAACATGGGAGTGCATCCTCTGAAGGCTGTGCCTACATCTACTGCAGATGAGGAGGGAGAAACATGGCTAATTATTTCAGAGAGGCCTTTGATGGATTCCCCAGATTCTTGTTTGGAATAAGTTCCTAGTTCCCTTATTTAAGTCAGGCAGAGGTCTGAACATCCTCAGTTTGTCAGGGCTCTTGTTCCTTTAAAAAATTAACAAAACAGACGTGGCTGCTGTGGCTAAGGAACCACATAAAGAATGGTGGGATTTCACTCTGGGTCTTTTCCTAGCCCTTATGGATTTAACTCCTTCTCAGGGGCTACCTGTTCCTTCCTCTGTTCCCTGGTCTTCTACCCTTTCTAAATGCCTTAGGAATTCGGATTCCTTGGAAGAGGATGTGGAGTTGGATTCTGGGGAAGAGTTCTTTACCTACTCTTCTCAGATCCATTCCTCTCTTGCCCTTAGGTCTGAGGAAGATGATTCCCTTTCCCCTTAATCCTCCATTGAGGAAATATCTTTTGGGGACACTATTAGTTGCATGATGAAACATTTTAAATTGGATTGTCCCCAAATTTATGAAATCTAAAAGAAGGTACTATTACCTCTTGACATGCCATGGCCTTCAGCAATCCCTCCAGTGTTGGATGCTCTCTTAGACACTTTTTCTTCTGCTTTCCAGTCTCCTGACACCCACCCACCTGCTCCAAAATAATCTGGCAGGTTCTGTAAAGTTTAGTGTGCTCAGAAGATTTTATATAAAAGCCCTTCTGACCCTGCAGTAACTTCATAGTTTCATAGTTTAGTACTAGGCTATCTGCCCTGGGGCATTTGCAAGCCTAGCCCTAGAGATGTGGCTTTCGCCACCCCATATAGTGGTACTAAGGTGTACAGAATACATTTAGAATACTGTGCCTTTGTCTAGTAGTGACACATTGAAGACCCCCTTACTTATTAAAATTAGTTTACTGTACCTCTGTCAAGTAGCGACACAGGGGTGACCCCCGGGGTAAACCTACAATCTCCCATCCACTCGTCAAGATTTCTCTTGGAGAGTCAGTGAGGGGCTCTGCCTAACATGAACTGGGATTCTGTTCCAGAGTATGGGAAGCCTCTGAGTTATGAATCTGTCCCTCCATCATGTTCTATTCATGTTTGTACTGAGGTTTAAATCTTTGACTCTCGTGGTTCTTATGGATTTGGATTTTTTGAGGTGGAGCATGTCCATCAATTCCTGGTTGGACATGGCATTGTACGTCAGGCACAGATCACCTCTGAGCAGGCGGTATGCTACTGAATAGAGCTGGAGTTTCTTTAGCCTGGTAGCATATGACATATGTTGGAGACCCTTGATCCTCTTGGTGAGGTACTTCTGGGGTCTCTCCAGCTGTTGTAAGTGCCGGGTGAGGTACATACCAAATTGGGCATTGTACTCAATCATGGGCCTGATAAGGGAGGAGTACAGGGGCATGATGACCTCCTTTGATCTGGATGTGAACCCCTTCATGATAAGGTGGGCAAGGTAGAAAGTCTTTCTAACCACTTTGGCAACGTGGGTGTCAAATGAGAGGTCACTATCAACTTGGGTCCCCAGGTCTCTGATTACTTTTTCCGTACTCAGTGGGTTACTGTCTATGTGATAATTTGTGGGTACTTTGTTTTTCCCAAAGGGGATGACTATACATTTTTTGGCATTCAGTTTAAGGCCATGATTCCGGCACCAGTTGTCCGTTTCGGTGAGGCCTTTCTGTAGGATGTATGTGTCAGCTGGTGTATCAACTATGGCGCCTAGTTTGCAGTCATCTGCGAACTTTGTCAGCCACAACCCTCCCATGTTTGTTTTCACATCTGAGAAGTAAATGCCGAACAAGAGGGGTCCCAGGACAGAGCCCTGTGGGACACCACTTGTGACTGGCTTTGAGTCTGACATGGCTCCCGCAATTTTGACTTTATGGGTTCTGTTCTTTAGCCAGTTTGCAGCCCATCTTGTGACATATGGATTTACATTTAAGCTGTTTAGCTTATCTATGATCCCTGAGTGGGGTATTGTGTCGAAGGCTTTAGCCAAGTCCAGGTAGGCTGTATGGACTGCCTTGCCCTCATCAATGGCTCTAGTGACTGTTTCGAAAAAGTCAACCAGGTTCAAAAGGCAGGATCTGCCCTTTACAAAGCCGAACTGGGTGGGATCAAGTGTCTGTAGGTCCCCAATGTCGTTGTTTGAGTTCCATAATAATGATTTCCATAGCTTTGCAGACAAGGCTGGTTAACTTATGGGGCAGTAGTTCCCAGGGTCTGTAGTGGAGCCTCCCTTGTGGAGTGGGACCACTGTTGCTGTACGCCAGTGTTCAGGTACATATCCTGTAGTAAGGCTAAGGTTAAATAACATTTTTATATGCGGGTTTAGCTCCTCTTGGAGTTCACGTATCACGCAGCCGGGGATACCATCAGGTCCCATAGATGCTGTGTTTTTTGCTTTGCTGAGGGCGGTTCTCACCTGGACATCAGAGATGACAGGGAGGTTACATTCAACTGGAATGAGTATTTCTTTTGGAGGTGAGGGAGGGGAGAAATTTGCACTGAACCTGTCTGCCAGAATGTTGGCAATATCTGTGAATTCGGTAAATTTTTTGTCGTTGTGTACTAACTCTGAGCATATCTGAGGGTTTCCGCCCAGGTTTCTAACATAACTGAAGAATGCCTTGTGGTTATCTTTAGTGTCCTTGGCGATTTTTCTCTCAAAGTTGGCCTTGGATGTTTTTATGAGAGAACGTAGCTTTCTACTAGTGCTGATCAGAGATGCCTTCCCTTTATGGGATTTTGCTCTGTCTTGCAGTAGCTTCCTTTTGTTATACAATTTGTTTATGGCTGGGGTCCACCAGACAGGATGCTTTCCTTTGGTGGAGAGGGTCTTGGTTTTATTTGGGATTGCACGATCCATGCATTCTTGGAGATGTCCGTAGAAAGCATTTCTGTAGGATTCAGCATTGTGGGATGTGGTTTCCATTGGCCCTGTGGGCTTAAATGATACCATCTCAGTCTTGAGAAGTGTAAAGTCGGCTTTTGAGAAGTTTCTCACTGTAGTCTTTTGTACTGGGAGTGGAGGTGGTAAATGTATATCCAGGGTGATTAGTTTGTGGTCAGATCTCACCAGTGAGGGGAGTACTTCCGGTGTGGAGCATTTTGTCCCCATGTTTGTGATGATCAGGTCTAGTATATTATCCCCCCTTGTGGGAGAGGTGACTAGCTGTTCCATTGCATTTGAGTTTATGAATTCCGGGAACCTTTGGGCTAGGGTGTTAGGGCTAGAATAGTGCACCCAGTCTATGTTAGGGTAGTTGAAGTCTCCCAATATGATGGTATTTGGTGAGACATTCATATCTTCCAATGTCTTCAGGAAGGCTGAGTGGGGTTCTTGAGATTGGGAGGGTGGTCTGTAACATGCAACCAGTTGTATAGCAGTTTTGCCTATGGTTAGCTGCACCTGGATGGTCTCCGATGCTTCATGAGTTGCCACTAACCTGGAGGTGTGGGTATCCTTTATGAATATGGACACTCCCCCTCCCTTTGTGGTTCGGCCCGGGTTTTGGGGCCGAAAAGCATGATACGAGGTAAAGCCTGGTAGCGTGGGGTGCTCTCAGGAGCCTTGAACCAGGTCTCGGTTACAGCGCAGACATCAATGTTCTCCATACTGAGGAGTGCTTCGAGAGCCTGCATCTTGAGATTTAGACTTCTGGCGTTGAGCAGCATTACCCTTAATTTCTTTCCATTTTTGTTTTATAAGGAGGTGGGTTCATCTTTTGAGCCTTGCCTAAAAAAGGCACTATGGGGGTGGCAAGAGCCTTAGCCAATATCCGGAAGCCCAGTGGTGACAGGTGCAAGCCGTCCCTTGCGAAGCAGCGTGGCTTGTCCAGCATGTCATCCCAAGCAGACAGACATTGGATCCCCCTAGAATGACACCAGTAATTGAGCCAATTATTAAAGCTGATCATCTTGTCTTTGTATTGTGGCATCATTCTTGGTGAGGGCAAGATGCTGCTCAGGGTCAGGGTCATACCAGCCTGGGCTACATAATCAGAGAGCTCCTCTATGTCTCTTTTCATGTAGTCCAAGGAGGTACATCTCTGGTCATTCACGCCAGCATGGACAATGACGGAGTCATATTTGTATGTGCTTTTGAGTGACCTGAGTGCGTGTGTTATATGGCGGATCCTAGCCCCCGATAGGCAGCTTACCGTTACCCTCTCCTTGCTCAGCCTGGTAAGTGGGACGTCAGTGTGTCAAACTATAGAGTCACCTATCACTAGTGTATCAGGCATAGTGTTTGGCCTTAAGGGCTGTGATTTATTGACACACCGATTTATTGAAGTATGTGTTGCATGTGTTATGTTTTGGGTGGTGGATTTTTGGGTGTCTGCTTTGGGAGCCTCTGTTGTTTTGGTAAGTTTTTTAATAGAGCTTCCAAGTATGTTTTTGTGTTATTATGTGCTTGATTTGCAGTTGGGGTAGGTCTATGTGTGACTGGGTCTGTTGTGTGTGTGGTTACCTTCTCCTCCTGTCTGGTCTTGCCAGTCCTGAGTTGAGAGAGTTCAGCCTCCAGTTTGGCTATATAGTTGCATCTCTCACATGTATTTGTGTTTGTTGGGAGGAGGAGAGGGTTGTCTGTGTACATGAGACAATTATAGCATTGTCTCAAGATTCCCAGATTAACCAGCTGAACAGGAGAAGATGCCTGCCATCTACCACTTGACATGCTAGAATATTATAAGAGAGTGCTGTGCCTTTAAGGGAAGTGGTTGGGGTGGTAGGTGGATGTAGTGCTAATTAAGTTTGAGAGTGCTTACTTAGAAGAGAAGCTTTGAGAACAAGTGCTATGCTTATAATATAACGAGTAGACTGGTTATTCTAAGAGTAGAGCTTTTTAAGGGAAAATTTGAAGAGCAGACTTGGCGGAGCCAGAAAAAGTTTAACACTGTTTAACCGGAGCTGCGCTATGCGCACAATCGCGCAAAGCCGCTCAAATGCGGATTTTAAACAGGGAACTTCAAAAGATCTAGAAATGGTCCAAAACAACCAATTACTACAGCTCTTGTGCTGAGGTCACTCCTTCAGGGACAGATAGGCTGCTCAAGTCTCCCCACTCCCACTGGTGAGCAAAGAAACTTCCTTCTATCCAAGTAAGGTAATGGGCAACACAGGAACTACACCACAGCCCAGAATACAGCAAAGCCTGTAAACTGGTCTAAACTAGTCGAGGAGAGGCAGGAAAACAAGGATTATTTTTTTGTTTTTTTTTTTGTTTTTAGATAGAAAACACACAGAAATACAGAAGGCAGTAATAAATCAGTTACACAGGCTAGCACACTTTGAGTTACTGTCCTCTTTCTGACCTTTACTTTCTGAGAAAGACAATAGGGCTATGGACTGGTATGGGGGAAAAGTTTTTATATCTACCACTTTAGCTTTCATAAAATACAAGACCCAAATGACAAAGTATGTGCTGACTCTTTCACAACTTGTGGGTGTTCTGTCTGGTATCCCTGATTCAGAAGCTAAGACTTCTGCCATTTCCCAGGTAGCTTGTCACTCTTTCAAATGCACTTATGATACTGCTGACACCTTTTCTAGGGCATCTGTATCAGGATCTGTTATGAGGAGGTATTCCTGGTTAAGCTTACAATCCCTCCCTGAAAGACATTAAGGCTATATTACTGGACTTTCCCTTAGATAATCAGAGTCTATTTGGCTGTGCTGCTGCTGAACTCTTTTAAATCTTGCAAGATAATAGAAAGGTAATGCAGAACCTTAAACTAATCTTCCTATCATGTATTCCTTTATTTCAAATGAATTACCCATATAAATTTTCCTTTCTGCATAGGCAGCAAAGACAGCCTCCCTAAGGTAAAAGCTCTAAAATGGTTTTCTGATGAGCCTTCTCAGAGTACTAAAGGTTAAAATCTTTCTGTTCCTAACAAATCTGCATCTGTTTGACATTCAACCACATCTACACCTCTTTCCTTTAGATTGTCTTTGTTTTTTTTTTTCTTTTTGGCAACAAATCACCACAGATTCCTGGGTGCTTTCCATTGTTCAGAAAATTTACTTCACGGTATGGAAGTCTCTTCCTCCCTTTTTGGGCATTCCCCAACCACCTCTTTATCATCTTCCCCAGTTTCCTTCAATTCTTCAAGACCTTTTGATGCAAGGGGCCATTCAATCTGTTCCACCCTCTTAACCGGGCAAAAGATTTTATTCTAGAATGTTCCTGATTTGCAGAAAGGAGGGCTGTTGAAGGGCTATTCTAGATCTTTCCTTTCTCAATACATTTCTAAATGTTCCTTCATTCAAGATAATGTCTCTCTAGTTTCTGTTTCCTCTGTTACTTCCTCAGGCCTTCCTGGTATTTATAGATCTGAAAGATGCCTACCTTCACATTCCTGTTCACCCTCTCATTAGGAAATGTTTACATTTCTCTGCTTCCTCCTCACATTATCAGTTATGTGCTATGCCTTTTGGGGCTTCTACAGCTCAGGAAGTCTTTAACAGATGTCTGGCCCCTGTGGTAACCTGCTGCATACTTCAAGGAGTTCAGACTTTTCCTTATTTGGACAATCTTCTGATTCAAGCATCCTCTCAACAGCTTCTGCTTCAGGATCTAGAATACACTATGTTTCTGCTCCACAGTGTGGGCTTCACTTTAAATCTAAAAAAGTCTATTCTGGCTCCTTTTCAAGACCAAGTTTTTTTGGGTTGCAGGATTCAGACCTTCACAATGCTGACTGTACTTCCTCCTTCCCATATACTTTCTTTGATTATTTCCAGTCCCTTCTTACTCTTCAAGTGCTGCCTGCAAGTTAATTTCTTCAAGCTCTGAGGTTCATGGCATCCACCATTCTTATGGCCCCCTTCACCAGAGTCTACATGAGGAGATTTCAGTGGCATCTCAAAACTGTTTAGCTTCAACACTTCCATCCTCTGGACTTATCCCTCTTTTGAACTACCTCAGACTCAAGTTCACTAGTGAATTTACCAAGTTTCTCTAAATCCTGGCCTCCATGTCCAGGCTCCCCTCCCCACTCAGGATCTTTATACTGATGCCTCAGTTCTCCACCTATGGCGTCTGAGTCTAGGGAGTTTGGTCTTCTCAGCAACTGGTTTAGACTCCCTTAGGGTCTCAGTCCCTTTGAGAATTTTCACAGACAACATCATGGTTATGTGTTACATAAACAAGGGGCACAAAATCATACCGTCTTTGCAGACTGCTGCTTCTTGCTTGAGATTTTGCTGTTCACCATCAACTGATCATTCAGGCAATCTACATTCCCTCTGAGCACAGTCTAGTGGCAGTCAGTCTGAGCAGGTCCAGGACAGATCCTCATGAATGGATGCTTCACAGTGAGGTATTTCTGGACATTATACATTAGTGAGGTACTTGTCACATAGATTTTTTGCTTCTTCACTGAACAGGCAGCTTCCCAGGTTCTGTTCCATAGTGCCAAGTCCACTAGCTTGAAAAGTGGATGCAATCTCCTTTTCTATGTGGGGGATGTTACTGTATGCCTACCCCCCCCCATTCCTCTGTTACCAAGAGTGCTATTCAAGATCATGTGCCAGATCTTGTTGGCGATTCTTTTTTGGCTCAGGCAGCATTGGTTCCCCCTTCTATTTCATCTGACCAGGGACAATCATCACAAGTTACCTCATCATCTTACACAGCACAAGGGTTCTTACATTTATCCTTATTTATTCACCCTTCATTTGACTCTTTGGGTGATAGAGTTTTGATTCCTTTTGGAAATCAAGACTAGAAAACCCACTACTAGAAAATCTTGCGTGGCCAAGTGGAAGAGATTTTCTCTTAGCTGTCACAAATGTGAACTGGACCCTTTTTCTGTGAGTACTCCTACTGTTCTTTCTTTGTGTGAGCTGCTCAATTCTGGCTTGGCATACTTATCTGTTAAAGCTCTTTCGTCAGCCATCTCTACATGTCTACTCTTGAATCCACCCCTTTCTTCTAGATTTGAAGTCAAGCAATTTCTGAAAGGCAGCCTTCTTATTAGGTCCCCAAGAAAGTTTATTTCTCCTTCTTGGGACCTTTAATTTTATTCTAGAAAAGTTGACTCAGTGACATTTGAGCCTATAGTTTCTTATTCTTTGCAGCTCTGCACTTGGAAAACTGTTCTTTTCTGTTAGTGGCTCTTACTGATGCCTAAAGGGTTTCTGGGTTTCTGAACTTCTGGCACTCATGGTAGTTCCTCCCTTTTCTGTTTTTCACAGAGACAGTGTCTCTCTTTCTGCTAATCCTTCTTTTGTGCCCAAGATAGTTAATGATGTGTCCTTAAATCACACCATTCAGCTTCCTTTTTGTCTTTTCACAAATGATAATAATGAGAAGGGTTCTTTATACCGTATATCTCAATAGCTAGTTCAGATATTACCTGGATAAGACTACACATTTAAGGAAGTTTGAACAACTTTTTGTTTGTTTCTATTCCACGAAACTGTATTTAGCTGTTAGTAAGGAAACCATCTCCTCTTGGATTTCTAAGGCCATTTCCTTTTCCTATTCTTTTCTGTTTATGCTCATTCTACCAGGGCTATAGCTTCCTCTACTGCTTTTTTCAAGGGTTTAAAAAATATTGGATCCATTTTGGAAGCTGCTACTTGGTCTTCTGTACACACCTTTACTGAAAACTGCAAGGTGGATGTTATTTCTAGGACCACAGCTGATTTTGCCATGGTCATCCTGAATAGGTTATTGGAGGCCTCCTCTGTGGCTTCATCCTCCCATCCTCTCCAGTAACTTTTGTACTTTCTCTTTAGTAAGGAATACTACAACAGTAATAAGGAAGGGTGTAGTACAGTTGTGTAAGATCTTAACATAACAGTAGATGCCCTTCTCAGTGTTGCAGTATTAACCCCTTCCCTCCTTCCCCTTGTTTTGTTTTCTGTTTCTTTCCCTCAGGTCAAGGGGCCCTTCTTCCCTTTCTGGGTGCACATGTACTGTTTTTCCTTTTGGGTTGCTCTGGTTCTCCTGGGATAGTTCGGTCTTTAGGATTAGGTGCTCATATGTTATTTATGTACTTTACTCCTTTGATATAGGACATGCATGTGATGTATGACACCTCAAAGGAGCTAAGGCTTTGATATTCTGGGTGGATATTTGGCTGTCCCCAGCAGGATATCAGTTTAGTACGGAATACTGTGACTGTGAGAAGTAGGACAGCCACTGTTATGGTAAGATCTTACACAACTACACTTTCAAGAGATATTTCCCACCCATGTGAAAAAACAAAGCGGTGTTCTTTATATTTGTAGAAGAAAAAATATTTGTAAAGCCTGTACTCTTTGTCCCAGGTCTAGAATAAATATTTCCCATGTATTGAAGTAGTCTGAAGTTATGCAAACTTCCACACTGGTCTGTTTACCTCTCTTGTGAAGACTGGGTCCTGTGAATTCCCAGATGATGATAGTCATGCCTGCAAAGGGAACGAAATGCCCCTTCAGTACTTAACAAGGGAAATATATTGGGATGGCTCTGGTTTCACTCTAATGGTGCAAAAAGACAAAAAGCATAGAATATCACACTCAAGGGTTAAAAGGCATACTACCAAATTGTCTGCAAACAGGGAGAGTTTAAACTAATTCAGGGTACCTTACTGATGACCTATGCAATTCAAAAAAGCAGCAGCAGCAAACACATTTGAACAGAAATACAGGCAAAGCATCTGGGTATGGAAAATTTCACTATGCAAAAATAAGAAAACAAAGGGGGGAATGTACAAAAGAGGATTAGTAATGGAGAAGTTAAAGAAATAAAAACTAAAGTTATGGATTACCTGTGAAGTGAAGGATTTGGTGTAGAAAAAATCCAACTCTAGTAATGTCACAACATGATGGGACAAGGAGTCTCCAAATTAAGGAGAAACAGGTGAAATAGGAAGCATCTGATCACTTGCCACATAAAGATGCTCTGAAACCTTCATTAGGAAAGCAGTAGATTGGAGAGGCACAGCAAGGGAAGGAGCAGGAAACAGTTGCAACTCTGATGCAGTCGATGTTGCGGAGAAATAGGCCAGTGAGTTCCCATATGAAAGAGGAATGGATAACGCAGGATGTAACTGAAGAGAATATGTCACAGGAAAATGTTCTGGAACTTTCTGTAGAATGTGCCCAGGAAACATAGAGCAAAAAAATGTGCCCTCAGTTTAGAAGAAAATGATCTAAGAGAGGAGTTTCTTGATTTATTACAGATGGACAGGCATATTAAGATTGAAGAATGAAATATATTACAGAAAGACCCAAAATGTTAGAAGTCTGATAAAGACTATTAACAGAAATTCATGTGATATAGCAGAAGTAAATAGGATACATCACTGAGCAGTTAAATTAATAACAGAAAACGTCTTCCCACAAAAGCACAGAGCAGTAGGGGAAACGAAAGGAAGAATTCTAATGGCATCAGGGAAACATCTTTTAGAGAGAACTACAAAGCAATTAAAAAGTGTCACTGTTAGAATAATATAGAAGGAGAAACAGGTTAACAAAAATACTTAAGATAGATGTGATAAAAGCAACGTGCAGTATCAGAACAGACCAGGATCCATCATAAACTATTGCAAATAATAAACAAAAGATATCAGCACAAGCAGAAAAATTAGAATATATGCAGAAAAATATAAAGGAAAAGTACAAAATAAGCAATTCATTGTTGACCCAAAAAAGTTTTATAGAGAATTGGGAAACAAAGCAAAAGGAATTAAAACACCACCAAAAAGGAAGAAATGGACACATTTTGGAAAAATGTCTTTGAATACCCTGTGGAACAAAACAAAGATGCTGAATGGATAGAAGAAGTAAAAGAAATATTAAGAAGTTCAGATGTACAGGATATGAAATGGGATGCAGTAATGCCTAGAGAAACTGAAACAAAATTAAGAAAAGCTCCTAACTGGAAACCCCCAGGCCCAAATGCAGTCCTTAACTTCTGTCTGAAAGTATTAATATCTTTATACAAAGCTTTAGTTCTGAGTAAGAATGACTTGTATATGCCAACCTGGTTTAAAACAGGAAAAAATATGCTCCTCCTAAAGAATGAACCTGCAAGCTGTCCTAAAAACTATAGACCAATAACTTACCTTCCGACAATGTATAAACTATATTCTGGAACTGATGCTGACATTGTTTATAATCATTTAGAAGGAAAAACAAAAGGTTAAAATAAGTCATATTGAACAAAGGTTCATTTGTTTTTAAATAAAGTCATGATACAGAATTGTAAAAAGGGGAAGAATGGAAATATGGCATGGATAGATTGCAAAAAAGCATTTGACAGCATCCCACATTCATAGATAAAGAAGTACTTATAGATGTATAAGGTACACACTATAATGATCAATTACATTACAGTGATCATGAAACTGGTGGTAAACCACTTTGTAGCCAAGCCATGGTAAAGGACAAATTATTATCCCAGGGATAAAAATTCAAAGGGGCTATTCCAGGTCAAATCTTTGTCACCACTGCTCTTGTGTCTTGCCCTGAACCAGTTAAGCTGTTTGCTTAACAGATTAGGTCATAATTACAATTTGGCTCCCAGAAAACTAAGTGTAAAGACTTATCTTCTTTTTGTGCATGATTTAAAACTGCAAAGTTCATCAGATCAGGAATTGAAAGCTTAACTGCAAGTGGTTAAAACTTTCTCAGGTATAAGAATGTAATTTGGTCTTGATGAATGTGCAAAAGCAACATTAAAGCATGAAGTCTGCAGCACCAAGAAAATATCTGTCTGGGACAGGAATGTGATATAAAGGGACTTGAGCAAGAGGGAGTGTATGTATAAATATTTTGGAATTGATGAAGGGCATACAGTAAAACATGAACAATTGTGATGAAAATTCAGTAAGAAACATTATAGAAGTTTAAAATTAATACTGAAAACAGCCCTGACATCTATGAACAAATCAAGCTATAAACCAGTTTGCTATTCTTCTTCTAACTTACTGTTTTGGGGTGATTGGCCCCAAATGATATTGAATCGGTTGGACAGGAAAACAAGAAAAATGCTTCACACTTATCAAATGATATATAAGAATCAGTGTATGCCACGATTATATATTCCTTGTTCTGAAAGAGGTATGGGTCGCCTCAGAATTGATTACACATATAGATCTGCAGTCGTAGGACTGCATCCATATCTGTTAACTTCACTAGATCCAAACATAGTGAAACTTTTAAAGCATGAGCAGATCAAGTCTAAAATGTCTTCCCTGCTTGGTTTAGCAGAATCAAATAGGTGTCAAGTGGGAATGGAACTCAAACCAGAAGTAGACAAACATCAGGCAACAACTGAATGTGCCAAAAAACGAAAGACTATAAGAAGGATCAGATGAGAAGGCAAGAAATGTGGAAAAGGCATAAATATAGTTGCAAGTACAGAAAACTCCTCAGGATCTGACTCAGGAATGATTAAGGAGAGGTGAATAAAAAAAATGAAAGTTTAGCATTGGTGGCCCAGGATAGTGGACTTACCTACACATTGGTTTACAAAGTTCATTGAACATGTGGGAGAAACATACAAATCCAGGTTCTATAAAACAGAACTTGAAACAGTTTCACTTAGACATGGTTTAAAGCCGTGGACAGCACACTGGCAGTGCAAGGCTATAATGCCTTCCACACATTTAGACTAGCTACTACATAGACAGGGACTAAAGGTGGAGGTGTCTCAATTTACATCAAAAATAAATAAAAATACGTCTGGTCAAGCAGGACAATGTACTTGAACTTCTCCATGTTCAAATCACCATAGGCAAAATCCCATACCACTTCCCTGCAAGTTATAGGTTCTCCTGTATGACCCAGGAAACCTATAACATGTATTTAAAATAATTGAAAGACTCAGCATTCAACTCAATAACATACATTTATGGACAACTTTAGTTACTCCACTTTTAACTGGGAATCATATACAACACCAAACGTACAGACACAAAGATTCATGGATTTTGCAAACACAAAACTCCCTCAACCAGATTGTCAATACACTATCCAGTGATGCAAACATACAGGATCTGGTCCTCACTAATATGGGAGAGTGCTGCACACCCCTTAAAGTAATGCCTTCTCTGGTAAGGTCAGACCACAAAATGGTCTACTTTGAAGTAAAAAATAAAACCTGGGACCCCAGTTAATTCTAGAATATTCAGGAGCTTCTCAAAGGGTAACTTATTACCTCCAACATAAAAAAAAACTCTTATCAAAACTAAAGCCCACAAAACTAGCAACTGACAAACTTCCCAACTGAGTACCTTAAAATTGCAGCTGAAGCCCTAGCCTACCCAGTTGCAATCCTGATTAACCGATCTTTATCTGAATGCTATGTCCCTTCACAATGGAAAATATCCCACATTATCCCCCTCCACAAAGGTAGGTCCTCCATAGAATTCACCAACTACTAGCCCATAGCAATTCTGTCTCCTCTATCAAAAATACTTGAGAGATGCATTCACTCTCAAGTTCTAAACTACCTCCTTACTAACAACCTCCTGTCTAACACGCAACATGGTTTCCGACCATACCACAGCGCAACTTGCTTTCACTAATACAATCTTTAAACATAAAAACAATGGTTATTTCACCTCTGCAGCTTTCCTAGACCTATCTAAAGCATTCTACATAGTCTGTCATAAACAACTCATCACTGTCTTCAATACTTTATCCTTCTCTCAGTCTGTCACAAACTGGTTCCAGAGCTACCTGACTGACCGCCATCAATCCGTTGTTTGGCATAATGATATATCCCCCCAACTCCCTGTCTCAATAGGTGTTCCCCAAGGAACCATCCTTGGACCCTTACTCTTCCCCATATTCACTAATAATCTAGCCTCTGCTACCAAACAGGGCCACTCTCATACAGTACGCAGATGATTCCACCGTCATCTGCTCAGCCCACTCCCTACCTGAACTTCAAAAGACTACACAGGAAGCCTTTACCTCAGTTGAAACTTGGCTTTCAGATGCACAATTAATATTTAACCCAAACAAAGCAAAACTCCTCATCTTTCAACCCAGCAAACACAATCTAAACACCCACCAATGTAATATTAAAGCCAATGACAACACGATTATCCCCCCAACAGACCACACCAAACTACTTGGAGTTGAAATTGACAATAACCTCAAGTTTGACATCCACATCTCGTTAACCATAAAAAGTACACAAAAAAACTAGGAGCTTTATACAGAAATAAGCAATTCCTCACCAAAACAGCCAATATTTCAGTTGCAAATAGCCACCTTATCTCCACCCTACTAAGGCAATGTGAGTTAGGTAAACTCGAAGATTGCTACAACAAAATAGCAAGGTTTGCCACTAGCGCAGAATACCATAGCCACCACTGCACCTCACTTACTGAATTAGGCTGGCTAGAACTCCCTCACCTCCTTCAATGGTACCAACTCTCGCTTGCCCACAAACAACTAAATCATCCTCTAAAAGTCCCCTCCCTCCAAACTCTACTCCAACCTTATACCACTAGGCTCCAGCAACAAAAATCAATTACAGGTAACTAGAACCAGGAACTCTGCTGGAGAAGCTCTCTTCTCCTACTCCATAGCAAAATTATGGAATACCCTTCCTCACACTATAACTTCTGTGTCATCATGCACTAACTTCAAAGTTGCTCTAAAATCTCATCTAAAAGAGCACTGGGCATGCCCCTGTAACAAACCTCTATTTCTGCTCCAACCTCTCTAATGCCTTTTTTTCACCCCTCTAACTACCTCAGATTGCAGCCAAATACATTGCTTGTAAATCTATATCTCAGCTGTAATCTTAGCCACTGTTATTCTAGCCTTTGACCCTCATCATTTTGTGTTGTGCAACTTGTAAACAAAGGCATGGCATCTAGGTCCAAGGAAGTCATTGTTGCACTGTATTTGGCATTCATCAGACCATTCACTGAGTACAGTTCCCCCCTTTGGTATGTACCTAACTAGGCAAATCCAGCAATTGGAATGTCCACAGAAGTTCCTCACTAAGAGAATACAGTACTTAAGTAACATGTCCTGCGCAGACTGCCTCAAGGCCCTATCCCTGTATTCTGTCTTCTACAGGCTTTTGGGGGGAGATTTATGCCTGGCATACAAGGCATTGTCAAGACCCACCCTGATGGACCTCCTGCATTTCTACAAAACAAACAGCACCAGAATTATGTATTCTAAGGACTTAATCCTTGCCTGTGATATAAATATGACTTGTTAAAGAGAGCAGTATGTATTTCAGAGACTGCCCCTTTTCTGGAATAGGCACCCCATCCATGTGAAGCAGAGTTCCTCCCTAATCCAATTCAAATGTAACTTGGACAACTGGATGTGGAACAGGAAATTCATCCCTATTGTAGCACCTATGTGGATAATGGACACAGGCAGCCTGGTAAATGATTCAGCTTCCAGGCCTCTGCTTGTAAATGTTTCATCTCTCAAGCCCCTGCCTACACTTATCAAGGGTACTAGAACTTGTCAGAGATTTGGTATGCTTGACTAGGCTTAAAAAGACCCTTGTGCTCATTAGACTAGTAAACACCTATGAACAAGTTTATTCATCACATTTTAACTTATAACCTGAATTCATAGGTACCTACTTGGGTGTTGATTTATAAGGATCCTAAGAAGTGTAGCCTTACATTCCTATGATAGTTTTAAGCCCTTATATTTTGCTAACAAGTATCATAGATATGGGCTGAACAACTGTATGTTGGGATATTCATGTTTCCCCTATCCATGAGGGAGTGGGGTGCTAATCTAGGAGTGAATTTGTGTTTACCCATCCATTTGTCTAAATTAAATATGAATGAAGTAAAATAAATATTTTGCTTTTGTGGAGTAGAAGGTTTCATAGAAAGGTATTTTCTGTGATGAAAAAAACTTTAGAACATTGTTCTTTTTATTTTGCAAGAAGAGATCGAAATCCCCTGAGTGAGTGAGTGAGTGAGTGAGTGAGTGAGTGAGTGAGTGAGTGAGTGAGTGAGTGATACCTTTAGATTTGCTAGTGTTTAGTGGGTCTGATAGAATAGTCTCTTGAAGATGTACACACTAGGCAGAAGTTGCCACTAAGTAACCTGTATGATCCTAAAAAGAGGGGCAAGGGTTTGGGACGGTCTACATAATTTCACAAATTAGGCATTTGATTTATGTTTTTAGTGAGAAAGGCTTGTGGTCATCCCAGCTGTGACAAGTGTTTGAACTGGTACATTCTGAAAGGGGCATTATGTGCTGTGATTGGCCTAATGAGTGCCAACTATAGTGAAACAATTACATTTCTGTATATGGATGCAATGCTTTTAGATATAAGTTGTGCAATGAAAAAAAACTGTCTTATGACAGTGGATACGTAGTGAACAGTGGACAGTTCTTGTTGGCATAAGTTCCCAGGTCCCTAACCATGGGATCAATTGTCAGGGTTTTGTTGCCAATGTGAGTTTATATAGATTAATGATAAAAATTTAAGAACATTTTCTATTGTCGTAGTCGTGCTTTACATATTTACCTTATGACTTCAGTACTGGTCATTACATCATGCCTTCTAAATTTCAGTACCCAGCAACCCTCCTGCGTCACACATCTTGACCACTGTTTTATCTGTACTATTCTCAAATTTGTAATTTATTTGGATGCACTTTACTTCCTCCTTCCTTTTAAGATCCTACTTCTATTTCTTTCCTCTAAAGTTGATTTTATCTTTGATTTCTGTGTTTTAATTGTTTTTTATGTCAACTGCTTTGAACATAAGGCTTTACTAAATTTTGGCACTTCTAACCCTAAACTCCAACTTAGAAACATCATTTCTTTGCAGTACTACAATTCATTCCCTTAAATTTTATGTCAAAGTATTCTGTAAGGAGTCCCTAAAATTAGTCAGCTTCATACATTCCCAAAGCAAATGCCCCCAGTTCCTGTCTCCTCCCCTTCACATCTCCATCTCTCCATTTGGGGTAAGATCCTTTGAATTCTACTCGGGATATAAAAATGCCTATTCAAAAGTATCATGAACTGTATACACTTTGTCACATGCCTAGGTGCAATACAAGTCACTTCTCATTGTTTCGTCTTAATTTGTTTGTCTTTTCTCTTTTCCAGTCCTTTGTAAACTTCTGTGACTCGTATAGTTACCTTGCAAAATTTTACATAACCTGCTGCTTATCCATTTTTTTGATGATAGCATCATCACAAGGGCTGGCCTCTCACTTATCAGTCCTCTCTGTCCCACTTTTTTTCTACACTCTGCTATCAATCCATGATATCTGATATTGGAGGCAATCCCTAACCTGCAAGTCAAATGCTTTTATCTGTTCCCAGGTCCGTGGTTCCTTAGCCAATTTCCCCAACTGACATCAGCCACCCCTTGTTTAATTTGTCAAATTGTATATCCCTATTCAAAGAAGCTTCTTGCTCCACTCTGACACTGCTTTAGTCTTTATAAACTTTTCTGCCAATTTATAGGTGCAGTATTTTATTACTGCATTCTTTAGTGGCTTACATCCCAGATATTAATCTCTTTATCTTTGTACTTTCCATTTTTATCACTCATGATCTTTTTCCACTTTGATCTGTAACCCTCTGCTTTTGGTTTGTGTGTGTGTGTGTGTGTGTGTGTGTGTGTGTGTGTGTGTGTGTGTGTTTGTGAGCATGCGTGTGCGCGCTCATGTGTGCATGCATGTATCTATCCATCTATCTCCCCCTGTACATATATATAGATATATATATATAGATATAGATAGATAGATAGATAGATATGTGTATATGTAGTACGGTGAAATGGATGTAATATATACATATCTCATTTATGTGGCCTTAAAATACCCTTTCAAGTCTGGTTGTCTTAATCTCCCTTGCACATTAGTGAGATTCCGCTTATCCCATTTAACTAGTGCCCTTTTCACCTTCCAAATAAACATTTTTTTAGTTCCTTATTCATTGTCATCTACAGCTTGTCATCTGGCTGATAAAAACATGCCTGGCCTACATATGTTACCAAAGAGAGTATATACAACTTTTCACTGCCTGTATCTTACTATCCATATTTTTATTAATTATATTATACTTGTCTTCCTTGTGTATTTTCGAACCCTTCGAAATAAAGTAAAAAAGCTAATAACCTCAGATAGACAAAAATACTTCTTCACACTCCAAAATAATAATAAAACCAACCCTCAAAGATTTTGGAAGGGGATATCCACCCTCCTTAACCCCAGCAAACCACACACCCCAACTCCAGACCCAAACAGTCCCGACTTAGATTTAGCTACGCAGTTTAACTTCTTTTTCATCGACTCCATTAGCAAACTCACCTCCTCCTTCACATGCCCCACCTCACTATCTAATACACCCCTCCCTCTCCCACCCACAACCCTATCCCCAATTCCACCTCACACTGCCTATCTTCCACCTTATCCACTACTCCAACTGCCTCATCATTTACACCCCCCTCAAACTCTCTCTCTCCACATTCCTCTCTATTCTCACTAAAACCTACACCCACTTCCACTATAAAGAAACTTCTTCAGAAACTGAAGCCTTGTACTAATGCCCCTGACACCATTCCGTCCTACTTCCTAAGCATAGCTGCAGATGCTATTGCTTATCCCATCAGCATTCTAATCAACCGCTCTATTCAGGAATGCACTGTGCCCCAACTGTGGAAGCAAGCATTCATCATCCCTCTACATAAAGGAGGCAACAATTGTAGCATCAACAACTTTCGTCCTATTGCTATCCTGTCCCCTATTTCTAAACTTCTGGAAAAGTGTGTCCACCTTCAACTCTTGCCACATCTCTTAGACAACAACCTTATAACTCCTACACAGCATGGATTCAGGCCAAACCACAGCACTATGACAGCCCTCTTATCCTTCCTTGAGACTGTTAACACAGCACGTGATTCCGGCCACATTGTCTCTACCCTACTACTTGACCTCTCCAAGGCCTTCGACACAATCTCACACAATCTGCTCTTAACCAAACTGTCAAAACTTAACCTCTCTCCTTCTTCCATAAATTGGTTCTCCAGCTATCTATCAAATAGAAACCAAGCTGTAATATGGAAAAAGGCCACTTCCCTTTTCCTTAGTACCCCCACTGGAGTTCCTCAAGGATCTATTCTTGGTCCCCTCCTCTTTAATATATTTATAAACGATTTCCACAAATCAATTCCTTTTGCAAACATCATCCAATATGCAGATGATTCTACCATTATCTGCTCTGCCACCTCCTCCTCTCAGCTCCAAACACTTACCCAGGAAGCTTTTTCAATTACCGAACAATGGATGAAAATAAATCACTTGGCACTCAATGCCTCCAAAACAAAACTGATGGTATTTACCCCCTCCAAATCCACTTCCTTCAATATAAACTCTTTCTCAATTACCAGCCAAAATAACTTACCCCTTGAACTAGTGACTGAAACTAAGCTACTAGGTGTACAAATTGATAATAGGCTTAGCTACAACTCCCATCTACAACTAAATATTAAAAAAACTCATCAAAAACTAGGTATGCTCTACCGTCAGAATCAGTACCTTACAAGCTCCTCCAAAATCACACTCGCTTCCTCTTTTCTCATCCCCTCCCTTCTCTATGGGGCCCCACTACTGACCAATCTTCAGACCTCTCTAAAAAACCAGCTTTCCTCCTGCTATAATAAAATCGCCAAATTCGCAAATGGACACAGGTCCTCCACCCACCACTGTTCCTCTCTCCAAACCCTAAACTGGCTCGAACTGCCTAATCATCTCACTTATATACAGCTGACTTTCGCTCACAAGCTCATTCTTAGTCCTTCTCTTTGTCCCTCCCTGTCTTCTGCCTTCAAAATGCACCTACCAAATAGAGTATTAAGGTCTAACAATCAAAACCTATTAGAAGTCCATAAACCATCTCATCCCCCAGGTAAACACTTACTATCCTTCAACCTTGCCCGCCTTTGGAACTCACTCCCACCATCCATTCGTACCACCTCTAACCGGTACACGTTCAAAAACTCTCTCCATACATACCTGAGGTCCCAATGGGATTGCTCTTGCTCCCTCCCCTCATAAATTTATTATATCTCATCATCCTTTACACTTTTGATACGTATCTCTACCTAACAAACCTAATGTTCCATCAGTATATCCACTCTGTAAGGTTTTTGATGTCTGCTTGAATAACTCCTCTAAATGTATATCACATTACTCTTTCGATTTTCTTACCTCTCATTTATCCTCATCATACTGTATTGATTTGAATGCTTTTGAATTGTGAGCTTAAATGTTTTATGCTTTACTCTGTACAATCATTTTTGTAATTTTTGTAATTTTTGTATGCACCTAATTTTGTCTGTATAGGAGCTTTTCTCCCCAGGACTCCATTGAAAACGGGTTCTTTTGGCCCAATGGACTATCCTGGTAAACCAACTGCAAATAAATAAATAAATAAATATTTTAGTTGCCATGACTGAGTCTTTTTAACCCATATCCTCAAGCATTTCATTTTGTCATGTCCCTATAAATATGGATACTGTTGAACTAAGTCATGTTGGCACAATATTTACTGTTATTGCCTTGCTTTATCTTCGTGTTTTGTATCCCAAAAATGTCTGAAACTTTCAAAATACTCCACGGCACCAGTAAATCATGTTCTGCATCTGTCAAGTACAGTATCTGTGAACTGAGCCGGTTTCTGTTGATTACCACACTAGCTATATCCCTGAATTTGAGAGTTGCTTATTTCTCTTGATAAGTTTCCAAATGTGAGACAAATAATACAGGGGGAAAGGACTTCCTTGCCTTGTTCCTCTGCTCAAACTCAATTTGCCTGATAGCACCACGCCAACCTTTATTTTCCCCTTTGGTCTTTCATATATTCAAATTGTTAACCCTTATTTCAAGGGAAATGATCCAGATACTGCCATTGCTCATGAAAACTGTTGAATGCTTCATGTGTGTCCAATCTCACCAGCAGTAATGGCATTTTTTGTGCTCTGATTCCCTGTGAATCATCCTTGTTCTGCTAATATTGTCAGATGCCTGTCTCTCTTCCACAAAACCATATTAGTTTATGTCTGTCAAGTTTGGCATAGTTTTTGCTATTATCATTAGATAATATAGATGAAAATACTTTATACTTTTGATGTAAAATATAAAGTGTTCTATATGTTAGTTGGGGATTACTTTACTTACTGTTGGGCTCTATCCATCAGAGACATGGAGGCCAGGGGTGAATTTGTAATTTCCCATCCAGTAGTCAAGTTTTCTTTTGAACAGGGTTAGGGATGAATTCTGCTTCACATCGATGGGGACCTTCTATAGTACAGGAATCCTTTGAGACACAAATATGTCCCTCCCATAGGTTCTACATATGTTGCAGACAAAATTTAGGTTCTTGGATCTAGTGTTTTTGGCGGTGTTTGTCTTGCAGCTGTACAAGAGATCCATCAGAGCTGGGTCCAAGGATGTCTTGTATGCTAGGCATAGATTGCCTCTCAGTAACCTGTAGAAGACTGAGTACAGATATAGGACCTTAACTCACTCATTCCATTGGAGCTCAGGAAGTTTGCTCTGCAACTTCCAATGGATGGAGCCTAAGCCTTTTGACAGAATCAAATGATGTCCTCACATTTCAAACAAACTTTCACATCTCTGGAGCCATAGGGGTTATGAAAGAAGTATAAATGGCAAACCTTTCAGCATAAACTTTTTTTTATACTGGTAGTATTCTTTAAGTTCTAGGTCTTAAACCAAATTTTATAAGTCACAGCAAACACAGCAACTATTACATTTGTAATATTTTGAACAACTTACAATATCTCATGCAACCACTCAAGTTACACATATACTGTCAGCAACATTGTATTTATCTAGATGAGAGCTTTCATATGAAGCTATGGAGTTCTGTCTGTGTTACTTGGTTGTTGAGATATTTAGAAAAATGTGAAAATGATATTTATATAAACTAATATCATAAAAACAACAGCCAATATCTATTTACCTGCAGTAGACAGAGGTCAATATTATGTAGTTGAGTTTGCCATTGTGTAAGCTTTAAGATAAAATCTTTTAAAACCTTGTACATAGCATAGTTTGTTTTTGAATTATTGATGCAAATGTGAACAAGCAATATATGATGCCTAGAGGAGTCCGTAGGAGTTAACTGTAGAGGCACATGGAGGTGTCACTCGGATGTAATGAGTTAAGGGATAAGACAGGGTGTTCATACCCTGGATCCAGTGAGGAACGTTTAAGAGTGCTCTAGCTGTACTGGTGTTTGGCTAGGTATATGCCAAAAGGGACATTGTATTCAATGATGGGTCTGCTAAGGGCTGAGTAGAGTGATACTATTACTTCCTTGGACCTGGATGCTGTAACCTTGCTTAAGATTTGGGCGATGTTGCCTGTCTGGTCAGGATAAAACAGACAAACAGTTGTGGGTTCGGTTCAAGCAGCTTTATTAGACACAAACACATCAGGACTGAGGCTTAGTAACTTAAACTTAAATAAACTTATAAACAGACTGACTACCACACTCATACATGTTAGCACTATGGCTACTCTCTTAAAATGGCACTGCTGCGTGCATGTGCTCACTATTTATATGCACGTGCCTACATCTGAAATGCTTCTTAAAGTTGTGTACACATGCTCTGTTCTGCATCCTCCCTCTTTGAGAAATAGATTATATACCAAAAGACAGTATTAAATGACATGCAGCCATACAGAACTAATTCTTTGACATGCAATCATACCAAATTAGACACATATAAAACAATCATGTCCAGGTTGCTGCATATTTTACACCAGGTCTAGAAATACGACTTGATTGTGTAACATAAAAATGAGAATTTGATCTAGCAACTGGGTCTGTCTTCAAGGAATGTGCAACTTTGGGAACATTTGGGACATCATCAGGAGCAGAAATGGATACTGAGACATGTTCTTCAGTATGAACATTGTCAGGGTTGCTCTAAGATCCAGAGTCTGTATCACAGGTACGATGCTGCGATATCACTGGAAGAAGATGCCTGTGGTTTCTCCTGGATTCTATACCCTCAAATTGCACTAAGCAGGATCTCAGCTCGGCACATTTGCCTCTCACTTGACCAATTCGATCAAAGCCTTTCGCTGTTTGCATCCTCATTGTTTCTCCTTCTTTCAACGGACGAAGAAATCTAATCTTTTTATTATAGCTTCTATCCAAGACTTCTGGCAGGAATGCTTCTTAAAAAGTTGGGCTTTGATTGCTCTGGTGTTTTTAGCATTAGGCACCAACAAACTAGAACTGATAGGCAAGGTTGTTCTGGTTTGTCTAGATAGAAGTCTGTGAGCATGTGAGCCTATTAGGTTGTCTCTGGGTATATTTCTGAGATTAAGTAAATTCAAGAAGATAACGGTATTGTCATACTTTGACCTTTTTAGTAATTGCTTTGCACTCTGTACTGCATGTTCAACAAGGGAGTTTGACTGTGTGTATTCTGGACTACTAGTAATATGGATAAAGTCCCACTCTTTTGCAAATTTCTGAAACAGTTGACTGGTAAACTGGGTACCATTGTCAGAAATAACTTTGTGTAGACTACCATGGACTGAGAAATGACATTTCATCTTAGAAATAACAGCACTGGACTTTAGGCTAGGTAGCGAATCAATCTCAAACCAGTTCGAATAAGAGTCTGTCAACACTAAGTAATGCTGATTGTTCCACTCAAATATGTCAGTGGCTACTGTTGACCAAGGTAGTTCCAGAATCTGGCCTAGCTGAAGTGGCTCTTTTTGCAAATGTGGTTTAGTACTGTTGCATACTGAACAAGATGAAAGCACCTTATCAATGTCCTTTGATAGAGAAGGCCAAAATATTAGTCCTCTCGCCCTTCTTTTGGTAGCTTCAGAACCTGGGTGGCCACAGTGCAAAATCTGAATGTATTCATGTTGTAAGGAAGTAAGAACAATAACTTTTCGACCTTTGAAAATTATACCATCTTCCATCAGCATCTCATCTCTTTATGGAAAATAAGGTTGCACTTCTGGCGGTACTCAAGATTGCTTTGATGGCCATCCAGCATTGTTGAAGTGGTTGGTTGGGCTTTTGCAAAATTGGATCAGTCTTGGTATGACTTCTTAGCCCATCAAGTCTCATGGTAGAATAATTACGCACTTCCATGACATCAAAGTCAAAATTCTCTGCATGAAGCTGTTCTGCGGTATTTCTCTGACATCTGGATAAGGTACCAGTCAGATAAAGTAGTTTGCCTTTATTGTAGACCATTTTGAAATTATACTTTTGTAATCTGAGCATCATTCTTTGTAGTCTTGCTGGAGTGGTATGCATAGGCTTCTTTAAAATAGTGACTAGAGGTTGTTGATCAGTTTCAACTTGGATAGCTCGGCCATAAATATAATCATGGAACTTCGAACATGCAAACATAATTGCCAAAAGTTCCTTCAAAATTTGAGCATACTGCATCTCATATTAAGAGTTCTTGATGCATAGGCAATAGGTCTGCCCTCTTGAAGAAGAACTGCACCAAGACTGAACTTTGAAGCATCACAGGAAAAAACTGCTGGTTTGTCGACATCATAGTAGCTCAATGTAGGCAGGTTGGCAATGTGCACCATGACCATGCAACATTTTTTGGATGTCAACTCTCTTAGAGGCACTGATAATTCACTAATGTCAGGGATAAATTTGCCCAAATAGTTAACCATACTAAGGAAAAGCTGTAGGGACTGGACATTGTCCTGGGTTGACATCTCAAGAATTGCAGCTTGCTTGGAAGTGTCTGGTCATAAGCCTCTACTGGTAAATAAATGACCTACATAAGTAATTTCTGGTAGCCTGAGTTTACATTTCAGAGGATTAAGTTTCAAGTTCACTTCACTCGCTCTGTCCAGAACTTTCCTTTTGTCATGCTCTGCTTCATCGTTACCTCCAACCTGTAAATCCTCAACTATTATAGCACACGGATAGCTAAAAAAAACTTCTCCATTGCATGGTGAAAGACGTTACTGGCAGAATTTATTCCAAAAGGCATTTTGAGGAATCTGGATCTACCAAGTTGTGTGCTGAATGTAGTCAGTAGTAAAGATTTGCAGTCAAGCATTACTTGCCAAAATGAACTCTTTGCATCTAAGACAGAAAACACAGTGGCATTTGGCATGAGGATGGCAATCTCATTGACTGTATGCATAGGATGATGAAGTCTCTAATGCCTTGTTCAAGTCTTTTGTGTCAATGCATATTCTGATTTCATCTGAGCTTTTTTGATTAGCAGCTACCATGGAAGACACCCACTCAGTTGGTTCTGTGACTGGACAACTCACACCTTGCTGCACTATCTTGTCTAAATGGAATTTGACTTTATCTGCATAACTATTGGCACTCTCCTTGCTGGTCTGACCACTGGACTATCTGTCTGGGTCTACTTTCATGGAGTACACAACTGGAAGTTTGCCTAACTTGTCATCGAAAACATCAGCAAATCTGAGAAAATAGTATCACTGAAGCTGGAACTGGGGCATGTGCTTAGATGATGGACTTCTTTGGTAAAAGAAAGCAGTTTCTGTCTCTGAGACTTAATAATGACTGCACAGATCTTCTGACTACATAAAATTGCAAGCTGTAACTGTTCCAGACGAATAGCATGAAAGCTCTAATGAGCCTTTGGTTTGAATCTCCTCACCTCCATAAGCAGCAAGCTCCGCACAATTAGCCAAATTAAGTTTCTCACCAGCTCTCACTCTAGCAAATGTTTCTGCTGACATTACATTACACTTTGAACCAGTATCTACTTTGAACTCTGTGGGTTTACCATTGATCAGGACAGTACAAAATACTATGTTCTTTGCCAACATATCTACTGCTACTGCATTAACCTTTTCACTGACCACCAGTACACTATCTACATAAAAAGTAGGGTTGCAGCTTTTTACATGATCAACTTGCTTTTTTGAGTGACCTTTATTAATAATTGAACGAGGCTTGTTTGATTTACAAAACTTTTGAAAGGGGTTCCATTTTTTACACTTGTGGCATTGCTGACCAAATGCTAAGCACTTCTCTCTCTTTTAGACTCATGACTGGCACCACAATTACAACAGTTAACAGTAAGACTTGATTTGGGTTTTGCTGATTCACCCTTATACTGTTCTGAGCATGTCCATTTTGCTGAGCAAGTCTTGGAACTTGCTAGAAAGTTACGGGATCTGCCAAGTAAACCTGCAGGGGCAGCAGCTGCCATGTGCTTAGGCCTGCTTCTGCTTGCCATGTGCTTCATGCTGTCTACCCTTGTTCTAGAGGCTGCTGAAACTATGCTCTTATTACTTGCAAGCATACTTGTGTGCCTTTCTGTGAGCTCATGGATTTGGCAAATCTCTATAGCTTTGTTCAATGTTAAATCACTGTCACGAAGCAAAGTCTTTCTCACTGAAGCACTATTAACACCACACACAAGCCTGTCCTTTATTAACTCATCTTTCAAATCAACAAATCTGCACATTTTAGCATTATTTCTCAAGTCAGTGATATAAGCTGCAAAATTTCACCTGGCTTTTGGTCCCTTGCATAAAATAGGTGCCGTTCTAATGTAACATTTGTCTGGGGGTTGCACAATTCTCTAAATTTATGTTTCAAGCACCCAGGGTCCTCTCTTGATTCAGCTGGTGCAACAATATGGCAGCTTTCCCCTTCTCCTAAATATACTGCTGGTGCATACACAAATGAACGCTTTCTTTCAATGGCATTTGACCCAGCTAAGTCAAGCAAATTAAATGCCCTTGTATGTCCATCTTTGTCAGAAAAAGCTGCTTGTATGAAATTATATTCCTGCTCAAATACTCTCCAGTTCTCTGTAATATTATGATCAAACACAAGTGAACTAGGTCTGTGAAACGCCTTTGCCATGTCAACACACAGTAGTGAAGGTGCTTGGAATAAATAACTGCACTTTGCCAAATATGTCTCCGTAGCACAAGAAAACTTTAAAATCACTGTACTTTGCAAAATCTCTCCTTATCAGTGTAAGAAATACTTTGAATTGACTGTACTTTGCGAACAAAACTGTACACAGTAGAAGGAACTCTAAGAGTAAGAAACACTTCGAAATGAATGCACTTTGCAAATAAACTATATACAGCACAAGAACCTTTCAAGATGGCTGTACCTTACGAAACAACTCTGTACAGTGTAAGAAACGCTTTGAAATGGCGACACTCTACTAATAAATGTACACAGTACAAGAAACTTTTTGAAATGGTTGTACTTTGACTGCACTTTGCAAAATAACTGCACAGAGGAAACTCTTTGAAATAATTGCATTGTAATAAAGCACCACAATCTGCAAACACGTGGCACACACTGAGATACTTTGAACAACTCTAGTTATGCTTTGAATGGCTTCCGTCAAATCAGAATAGTAGTTTATGCCCAAAACACAGTCTTTTACTAAAAAACATGCAGTTGCGTTGCTCTTTAAGCTTATTTTGCCCTTTCATTATACTCATTATGTCCATTTAATCTCTTAACATCCGCATTCTACTTTTCTTGTGCTCGTTTTACTTTAAACATGCTCATTATGAAAACCAGAGGTAATTCTGAGCCCCATATAATTATTTCCGACAGTTTTATCAAGTATCATGGTTTTGAACATTTTGTTTAATTAGTAATGCATTTTGTGCCGTAGGAATGCTCTGTTTAATTTTCTTTGCAAAATAAATCACTTGTACAAGTTTTGGTGTCCTGAAGTTTGTTTTTGGCCCTTTTTGATCGATAAGCATTGTATCACCTGTTAAAGTCATAAATAAATAACATTAAGAATGTACCTTATATGCCTCTAGGCAGGAACAACACTTCAGGATGTGCAAACAGAAATGTTATTCTTACACCGCTGGGAGTTAGTCTTCAGTATTCTTGATGAAGCATTCTCACTTTACATACAAAAACTGTAATTTTATACATTTTCTTATCAAACTGCTCATGCAGCTTCAAGACATTATAATGATTTTGTCCTGTAGAAAACTTTGCAAATGTTCTCATCCCTCGTGATTTTTGCCTCAGATTTCACGTGAACACTTTCCTATACATGATTCACTGCTTCCAAAGGGTCTTGTTTCTGACCTTGGATGTTTCAAACCTGCTTTAGCAACAACGCACTCTTAGCCTGGAAGAGTCAGGCTAACAAATTCCTTTTTGAAGTATCAAAGAGGAGACATGAGGGGCATACCAACTTCGGGTAATTTGATTAAATAAAGCTGTTTTACCTGTATGGGCCGGTAGATGATATGCCCTTACCAGGTAAGGTAGCAAAGAGGCAGGTGCCACCAGTCGGCTGTCAGGATGTCGCCATATGCCATCAGAGGATTTTCTACATCCATCCTTGAGCCACCTCAGAACTTCTCCCTGTGATGCTTTAGCTTGAAAGGCTGACAATTTTGCAAAATCAAACATCATTACTGTTGTTTGTTACTGTCAACATACAAAGATGTTTACAACAATTTACTACTGCTTTTGATGTGCACAACATTTATTACTGGGCTAAAATCTATTTAATGGCTGGCCAAATTTGTATAAAAAATTAAAAAGTATTTAAAAATGTATAACTATATGTTTATGTATAAGATGTTAATATATATGCAGTTAAATGCAAATAAATAAATATACAAATAAGTAAATCATTTGTGTTATCTATGTAATAAAAATTAAAACTTTAAACTACTTATCAGAACACAGGTCTGTGTTAACCTTTGCTACGTACATTTATAGACAATAATTGTGTGCTTCTATTGCCCTACCTGAAATAAATGGTAAACCATTTGGCCAGCCATTAAATAGATTTTAGCCCAGTTTGTTAACTTGGTTTTAGTTACCATTATTTGGTTCCCCGGTTGTTTAGATTTAATTGATTGAGACTGATTTGTAGTGTATTTATCACTCATGTAGTGTTTGGTGGACCATTTTTTGTTTAATAGATTAAGACAAGTTTTTAAGAAACAGTTTTTAAATAATCTTGATTGTACTAATTAAGGACGGTCATGTGACATGCCCAAATGTACTTAATAGCTTTGATTTGATTACTAGATGTTCTTGTTCACCTTGACAAAGCTCGGTAATAACCGAGCGAAAGTGCTTGATACTATAGTTTGTTCAATAAAAGTTTACATTTTTAAATCCTTTTAAATCCTTCAAGAGTTTATTCTGGGTCCTGTTGTTGTCAGGCAAGCCTTTTGTGATTTTCTTGGATTATTCACTTTGGACTTTGTAATGTACATTTTAATAATAAGCTGGTCTTGTCCCATTACACACCCAACCTGCTCAATATACCTTCACCACCAACTCTGCATCTCATAACTTGAAGAAGTTGCATTTTCAGTCCCAGTTCTGATACCATGTCACTCGTCCAGTCAGGATAAAACAGACGAATAGTTGTAGGTTCAGTTCAAGCAGCTTTATTACATACACACAAATCAGGACTGAGGCTTAGTAACTTAAATAAACTAATAAACAGACTGACTACTACACTCATACATGTTAACAATCTGGTTGGTCTCTCAAAATGGCAGTGCTAGCTGCATGTGCTCACAATTTATATGCATGTGCTACATCTGGAAATGCTTCTTAAATGTACATACACATGCTGTGATCTACAGGTGACATAGAATGATTTTCTTACCATCTTGGCTATGTTTTAGTCAATGCCAAATTACTGCCTACATATGTTCTCAGATACACAACTATCAGGTCAACTCTTAGGGATGTTTTATTGATGAAGTGATTAGCTTGGGTGGATACTTTCCCAAGGGGCACTATAATGCATTTCTTTGCATTGAGTTTTAGTCCATGGCATTCACACCAGTCATTTGTTTGTGTTAGATCATCTTGTAGTATGTTGGTGTCACTGTGAATGTGTGATAAGCTCCTAGTTTACAATCATCTGCGGACTTGGTGAGCCAGAGGCCTTTGATATTAGCCTTAACTTCCGAGAAGTAGATAACAAACAAGAGCAGGCCCAACACAGAGCCCTGAGGTACTCCACTGGTGACCTGTCTCTTGGTTGAGGTGAACGCACCAATCCTGACTTCTTGGGTCCTATCTGTGAGCCAACTGGCAATCCAGCAAGTTATATAGTGATTTGTGCCTAGTTCTGAGAGTTTGTCAACAATACCTGAGTGGGCTATTGTATTGAATGCCTTAGCCAAGTTGAAGTGGGTGGTATGCATCATTTTTCCCTTATCCATAGCCATTATGACCCTCTCAAAGAAGTCTATAAGGTTAAGTAGACACGACCTTCCCTTAACAAAGTCAAACTGAGATGGGTCCAGTGTTTGTAGATTGCCTATGTCATTGTTGATCATTTCCATGATTTGTTCCATGGCTTTGCATGTTAGACTTGCCAGACTGATGGGTTTGTAGATGTTCTTCCATATTATTGTTGCAGTTTTCCTGATGTAAGGGATCTCCTGCCAGAAATAACACAATGCCTGGCCAGTATGCCAAAGCCTTTAGAATTTATAGATGCAAGTCAAACACATGCACCTCGCTGAAGGAGCAGGGCATAAAAGTGACATATGGACATACATAACTCAGAACAACTTTGCCATCAGTCCAAACACCATCATTGAATGTCTGTTTGAACTCTGTTCTAATGTGCTGTTTATGAAGCTGTGTTACAGACAAGTGTCCCCTTGGGGTTTCTTCTTATCTTATTCAATTTTTGTTTTTTTGTGAGTTTACATGTCATCCAGAAAGGGAAAATGTCAGTGTGGAAGGAAGATTCCCCATAAAGATTGACCATATGAAGTGTTCTCTCTGCCTAGCATTTGTCCCAAAGACCCTACATATTACTCTCTCGGCTTTGTCTGTTAACTTAGAAAATCAACATCTAAAGTTATTGGACAAGGTGTTATGGTTGAGTCTTCCCATCCCAAAGGTTAGCAGCCTGCCAGAAAAAGGCCGAAAAACTCTGGTCTAATTCGGCTGCTGTCTAGCCTCCCCCAGACATCTCTGTCGAGGCTGGTGAAAGCCCGGAGGATTGTCCAGTAGTTGCTTCAGATTCCACTGCCGTGGCTCTGTTGGAAGCTGGCATGGATCAAACTTCTTGCACGTCCTCAGAGGCTTTACATACATCTGTCCCAAACATTGAGGGGTTGTCTTAGTTGATTATATCTCAGGATCTAAGAGGGACTCCACAAATTCTAGTTCAGGAGGAGACTTCTACTAAGTTTTATAGTGTTGGCAGGTGCCCGAACCTCCTAGGGTTTTTCATGCAGACATCCCTCAAAAGACAAAAACAAGCATATTTCCCCTGCTGTTAAAGATTCCCAATGTGAATGGCAGAATTTACTCAAGGGCTGTTTAAATCATTGATGGCCTTGAAGCCTCCTCAAGGAGTCTCTGGGCCTACTCTTCCCTGGTCAACTACTTCTGTTAAGAGTCATAGGAAGCAAGAGTCCTCTGATCAAGAGTTGGATTCTGAGGAAAAGTCTTTGGCATACTCTTTTCAGATCCCTTCTCCTTTGGATTATGGGTATGAGGAAGAGGATTCTATTAGTCCACATCCTCTCTTAGAAGAGCTCTCATTTGGGGACTCTATTTCTTGTATGATGGAATATTTCAAGTGGGATTTTTCTCAGGTTTCTGATATTCAAAAGAGGCATTATGAACTCCTCTAGCTGGTGTCTTCAAAACCCTCTGCTGTTCCTCCAGTTATGGCTGCCCTCTTGGATGCCTTTTCAACAGTTTCTGTTACCCCTGATTCTCATACTCCAGCCCCCAAGAAATCTGATAGATTTTACAAGGGTCTAGATGATTGTAAATTTCTGTATAAATGTCCTTCTGCTGACCCTTTTGTGGTGTCTGTCTCTTCAGACAAACCTTCTAAGCTTTTGCTTTCTACTAAACCACTTTCTTCAGCCAAAGACAGTATAGTCATGGAACATCTAGGTAAAAAGGTTTATACTACTGCCATCTTCACTTATATGGCTATCAATTACCAGACTCGTATGACTAGGTATGTTTTAGCTCTTTTTTTCTCCAGCTTCTCGTGTAATTTTTTACCCTCCTGATTCTGAATGGAAGGCCTCAGACCTTTTTGTTGGGCTCTACCTGTCAAGGGGCTTGACACTGTATTAAGTGTAGTTATTATGTAGATGATGCTTCTTCCAGAGCTGCTGCATTTGGTACTATCCTGAGGCATTACTCTTGGCTTCATCCTCAACCTTTACCTGATGACATTAAAGCTAAATTGTTGGACGCTCCTCTTGATAATAAAATCCTTTTTGGCTCTGCTGCTGCTGAACGTAAGTCTCTCCAGGACAAAAGCAACACCTTGCAGGTACTGAAACCAATATTTGTTTCTTCCATCCCTAAGTTCCAGAGGAATTATACCTTCAAATTTGCTTTTGTTTACAGACAATCTCACCCTCTACCCAAAGGTAAAAAAAAGTTCTAGGTGTATACCTCCAGCTAAGTCTGTGCAGACTCCTTCTCAAAAGCCTCATTTTCAGGACAAATCAGGTTCCATCTGACAGTTTGCAAACTCTTTCCCTTGGCCAAGTTCCATTGTCCCTTTATTTTTCACTGTTTCTTCCCAACTGGTTAAGAGTCGCTCAAGACTCCTGGGTTTTGTCCATCATCCACCGGGGATATTTCATGGTGTGGAAATCCCTTCCCCCCTGTGATTCCACAACCTCTGCAGAAACAGCCTTGTTTCTGTCCAGAGGTGATTCAGGCTCTTCTGACCCAGAGCACCATTCAAGTTGTGCCCCTTACCCAGGAAGGGAGGCTTTTATTCCAGCATGTTCGTGGTCTGCAGGCAGGAAGGAAGGCATCAGAAGACCCATTCTGGACCTTTCTGAGCTCAATACCTTTCTAAAGGTCCCCTCCTTTTGGATGTTGTCCTTTCAAACCTTGTTCCCTGTTCTTCTTCCCCAGGCCTTACTGGTATCTCTGGACCTCAAAGATGCCTACATTCACATCCTCGTCAATCCCCTATTGAGGAACTTTTTTGAGTTTCTCCGTTTTCTTCCTTGCATTTTCAGTTTTGTGCTTTGCTGTTTGGTTTCTCTACTTTCCCAAGGGTATTCACGAAATACCTCACTCCTGTCATTGACTTTTGCAGGATGAGAGGGGTTCAGATCTTCGCCCCCCAAGGTTCTTCATCAGGACCATCCATTTACTGTTTGACAGTTACAAAGCCTGGGTTTTACCATAAACTTTCAAACATCAGTCCTAATTCCATCACAGGATCATGTTTTCCTTTATTGCAGGATCCAGACCATTTTCATGTTGGTATCCCTGCCTCCACCCAAGGCCCTCTCGCTGTTTGCCTTTTTCCAGTCCCTTCTTCCTCTGGATTCAGTCACAGCCAGGAATTTTCTCAGGGTTCTAGGGTTTATGGCTTCCACAATTCCTATGCTGCCACTAGCGGCTCCATATGAGAAAACTCCAGTGGTACTTCAAGTCATTGTGGCTTCGGCACTGTCATCCACTGTTTTTCCTAGTTCCATTCCTTCCCTATCTCAAACACAAGCTTCAGTGGTGGATTCATCAGCTTTCTGTCAACCCAGGGCTTCCTTTCTAACTTCCAGTCCTATCTCAAGAGCTTTTTTGGATGCCTCAGACAGTGGGTGGGGAGCTTCCTTCGGCTCTCTCAGGGTCCTGGGTCTCTGGCCTCACCATCAGTGGTCAGATCACATCAACATCAAGGAGAAGAGAGCTCTCCTTTTAGCTCTTCAGGCTTTTCATTTTCTCTTTCTTCCAGGGTCCCTCAAAGTTTTCACAGACAATACCACAGTGATGTGGTATGTAAAACAAGCAAGTGGGGATGCATACCTACCTTCTTTGCAGGTTTGTTCTTCATGTATGGAATCTAGTTGTCCAGTATCAAGTAACTCCTCACGCTGTCTACATTCCTTTAGAGCAGACTATAGTAGCAGACTCTTTTAGCAAGTCCAGCACACACAGGCTTATAAATGGATGCTTCACAAATATGTTTGTTTTGTCCAGCAGTATGGGTATTCCCCAGGTAGATGTTTTTGCCTCCCCTCTTACCAGACAAATTCCTGTAGTCTATTCCAGAGTCACACGTCCTTTTGCTTGGAAGGTGGATGCCCCTGTCTTTTCCTTGGAATAGGATATTTCTGTACATCTTCCCTCCTCTTACCCTAATTCCAAGGGTCCTGCACAAATCAAGCAAGACTCCCCCATCATCTTGCTGGTTGACTCCCTTTTGGCCTAGACACTATTGTTTCCCCTAACTGTTTCACTTACCCAGAGGCAATCACCATAAATTAACCTCACCAGGTGGACCTTCTCACACAAGGCTTGGGCTCTCTTATTTATCCATCTTTTTGAGTTTAAGAGGTCTTGGCTAGGGTCAGCTAGAAAATAATTCCTTTGCAGACAGTAAATAGCATCCAGCTAATTAGTGGAAGGAGCTAAGAAATGGCATTCTTTATTTAACCAGAAATATTTGGAGATAGCTTTATTTAGCTGGAGTGCCTATTTGACTGACTTGCTGTTCTCTGCCTGATTGTTGCTGATCTCTGTCTGCATTTGATTTTTTCCACCCACCTGACCAACTGTTGTACTCTTAAACTTGGTGGCTTTTGAGTTGCCCACCCCTACTATAAATCTGATTTTGGACACTCCTCCCAGTCCCATCTCATCAGTTTATTCTACTGAGTACAGACAGATCAGTTGGAAGGCCCACCCCCTTTATCTCTTAAACATAAATTATTTTCTGTTTCCTCCCTGCTCATGTACTTAAAAAAACACTTTATTCAGCTGCTTCTTCCTGCTTTATTTTGCTGCTTGTTCGTAAAGTCTCCAGTTGCATTTATTGTGGTGTATTTATTACTGATTGTTAGTAGCCTGATTAAATTGTAACTGTTATTCTAAGCCTCTTAGTTTTGATTTAAGCACTTGGGCTTCAGAGTAGTTATCTTACATAAGGAAGGTTTGCCATCTGCACTTTTGTGGTAGGAGAGAGAGATTATATGCTTCTAAGTTGGGAATTGCTGATTTAAGACTTATTGTGTCTGTTCTACTAAGTGTCTTATTTCTGGTTTATGTACATTAATAAGGTTTGTGGTCTACACTCTTGTGGGCTGAGAAGGTAGGCCTCAACCCCTCTGAACTGGGAATTGTGGCGAAGGCTTATTGTGTCTGTTATACTAAGTGTCTTTGTTCTGGTCTGTGGTTTGCACTGTTGTGGCATTACTGTCTATACAGATTTCTTTTAACTAATAGAGCATCTAGTTTGCTCATAGCTGAGCGTTGCTCATCAAGTTGCTTGTCTTATTGACTAGTTCTATATTTAAGTGTTCCTTACTCCTCCCTAGTAGATCAGTGGTAAAGGGTATGCGCATCCCGACTCTTTCTGTGTCCAGTCTGTTTGAAATGGGTATCCTGAAACATTGTAGCAATTGCCTCATGTACACTGACAACCCACTTATTCTTAATAAAACAAATAGTGTACGAGTGGTGTAAATACACGTTAATGCTGGAGACAAAACTCTCTCATACAACAAAAACTAATCTTTAAGGTTGTCAGGTGCACTTGCAACACACCTACTGCACGGGGTAAAGACCCTACACATAAAACTTCTTATGCTGAGGCACTTAATAGGTAACATTCCTAAAACACTAAGACCTACTGCACAGTACAAAGAAAGGGTCAGCCATTACATAAACACTCCATTAAAATACCACCCACACCTACACGTAGTAACACTTATCCAATGCCTCCACTGCTAAGCCCTTAAGGCAAACCAGCACACAGCCAAATTTCCTGGTCATTGGTAATTCTCTAGTGAAGCATGCTGATGTCCCTCATACCAGAGTGAGTAAGGAAAGAGAGTCACGGTTAGCTGCTTTTCCAGGGTTAGAGTCTGTGAAGTCACATAGATACTAAGGTCTTTGAACCACAGGTGCCAGTATGACTCTGTCATCGTCCATGTTACCTGAGATGTATCATCTCCATTGACTGTATGAAGTGAGACATGATCAAGCTCGCTGATTATGTATCTCAGGCAGGTATGAGCCTAGCACTGAGTAGCATACTACCTTCTCCAAGGATGATGCCATTTTGCCAATAGAAAATAACTGATTTTAAAAATTGGCTTAGTTTCTTGTGTCAGTCCAGGAGGGTACAACATCTGACAGCCTGGGAAGACATGGTGACGGACCATGTTGTTTTGCCAAGGATGCCCTGCACTTATCCCCTCTAGGTTTTTTTTGGATAGTGGCAAAGACCTTTTCACCCCCCATAGTGCCTTTTTTAGGCAATGCCAAACTGATATTCCTTCGTAGGTTAAGTCTGTAGGTTTATGTGAAGGAGATATTGCTCAGTACTAGAAGTCTTAACAAGAAACTTCACTCCCTGCAAGCCTTCCTCTCCTTGGAGAGCATAGACTTCTGTGTAGTAATGGAGACATGGTTTAAAGTTGTTGAGAGTACCCCAGTAATGCAAGGTTATAATGCCTTTCACACCTTTAGACAAGCTACTGCATAGGAGGGAACTAAAGGTGAGGAGGAGTCTCTGTCTATATTAAGATTAATAAGAGCCAGCAACCGGTTCCCAAAAGCTTTAATGAAGTAAAAATAGTGTCAAAGACACAAACACTCTCCAAACAGAAAAAACCTCAAACTAGTTTCGGTGTAATACCTTCTTCAGTGAGGATAAAAACCATGATAATTCCATAAGACATGCTCCTTATATATGCATAAATAATTAGCCAATAAATGGCTAACAATTAGTTACAAAATCAGATTTAAAGACATGCATCACCCTGAAACCTAACTGATAAGTAGAAGTTCATAAATGCACAAACTGTGCATAAATAATACAGTTTAAACAAAAATATAATGTCAATAACAACAATATATGGCCAAGATGTGGTATATAATAACTTGTAAGTGTATGATATATTAATATATTACAAATGGTCATTCAAACCCGGAGAAAAAAGGGCTCCCAGGTGAATGATCCAATATTTCTCTTTCATACTTAAAACACTCTGCCAACCAGTCTGATTGGACCTATTACCCTGTACTTTATCAATGACACAAAATATGAATTTAGCAGATGGATGCTTAACAGTATGTTGATATAATGCATTATATCAACATACACTTACAAGTTATTATATACCACATCTTGGCCATATATTGTTGTTATTGACATTATATTTTTGTTTAAACTGCATTATTTATGCAACATATAGGTCCCCCTCCATGTCCCAGGAAACCCATACTACCAATCTCAATGTACTAGAATCCCTCACATTTCAACCAAATGCAATATTCATGAGGGATCTCAACTACCCCTCTATAGATTGGAAATCCTCCACCACCTCTAATGCACAAACCCACAATTCCTAACATCCTGGAACAGTTGGTCCGATGTCCTTCAAGAATGCAACTGCAGTCCTGACATATGGGTTGTCCTGCCTCAGGCAGCCCTTCGGTCAGCCAGATTCCAAAGTCTGGGTCCGGCGTCGGCCGATGTCGCCTCCTCCCCGACGTCAGAGCGTCTGGAGTATAAAGGCATCAGCCGACGCCATCTTCTTCAGTCTTTCTTGCCGCGTGGTGCCCGAAGCAGAAGCAGTTCGCAAGTGCCGGTCGGTCAGCTCCTGTGTTTTCAGTTACCAAAGTCATCTAAAAGCTAAGTACCCCGTTGGGGAACATTTTTTTCTTGCCTCAGCCGATGTCAGAACAAATTGAGAAAGTTAATAATTGTTTGTCTTGTGGTAAACAAATACCTCATAAGGACTTCCATTCTTACTGCCTCCCTTGCCTGGGCCCAGACCACGACGTCTCGGCCTGTGCTGCCTGTGCTTGCTTTAATAAGCGCACTCTCAGGCGCCGGGCAAAGTTTGCCGAAGACTTTTTTGGCGAATCCTACGCTTACATCATGCCGTCGGAACAACCAACAGCACAAACTACCAAAAAACGAAAGGACCGGGGCCGACACCCTCGGCCCGCGTCTTCCACCGATATAACGCCTCAGCCCTCTGCGAGTGCTTCGGTCCCTTTGGAATTGGTAATTCAACCACTCCAGGCCGACAACACCGCGTTAACACGTTCTTCGGTCTCGGTGACTACACCGGTGCCGGTTGTGGATTTTCCTCCAGAAACCGAAGTTCTCGATCTACCCAACACCATTCCTGTGGACAAAGTCACCCCTGCACGTGGGGCAACTAGGCCTCCTGTATCCATGCCCAACAAGGCCTTTGCATGTGCTAAGGCCGCCAGCCAGGCCAAGGCCCATCCTAAACCTACTTCTCAGGCCCCTTCTTCTGATAGACAGATCATGTCTCCTGCTGCAGATCTAATCTCTCTTATCAGGGGGTCTCAGCTCCACCCAGACAGAGGTTCTCAGCCGCCTGCAGAAAAAAGGCCTAGAACTGAGCAGGCAGACAACCTCTCTTCAGATGAAGCCTCTGGGGATTCAGAGCATTCAGATACCCAAGAAGAATCCTTCCAGGCCTATGAGGACTCTGATGCTGAGGAATCAATTCCCTCTGCCTCTCCTCCGGAGGATTTTTCTTTCGGTGAAGTCCTCCACTCCATGAGGGAACATTTTAAGTGGCAGGGTCAGGAATTTTCTGATTCTAGGAAAAGGCTACGTACCTTCCTTAAGTTACCCCAGCACAGACCTTTAGCTATCCCTCCAGTTTTGGATGTCCTGGATGATGTATTCTCAGACTCCAGTGCTTCCCCTGATTCTCTCCCTCCTGCTCCTGTCAAGCCAGACAGATATTACAGGGTCCCTGACACTCACAAGCATCTCTTTAAGGCCCACTCTGTGGATCTAGAAACTATTTCACAGGGCCCCAAAGGAGTGGCTACCTCCTCAGCCAAGAATCCACTGCCAGCTGACAGGGAAGCAAGGTCCCTGGAGAGATGGGATAAAAAAGTTTATACCGTTTCCACCCTTGCCATGAGGTCACTTAACTGCCTTTTTCATATGTTTCAGTACCAGGATTATTTACTGGATGATTTGCAGAAAAAGCTAGCCTCTCCTGAGCCTTTAGATAGAAAGGCATTGCAGGATTTGGTTCATAATTCTCAGCAGGTTAGCAATCATTTTCTTCAGTGTGGTTATGATGCATTGGAGGCTTCATGTAGGGCAGCTATGACAGGGGCTGTTATCCGTAGACATGCTTGGTTGAAAGAGCAGCCACTGCCGGATCATGTTAAAGTAAAGCTCCTGGACGCACCTCTGGATAAACAGAAGCTTTTTGGTGCTAATGCTCAGGATGTGTTGAAGTCTGTTGAGGAGAAGGCAAAATCAGTACAGACAGTAAAGGATTTCCTCCAGGTTCAGCCACCCAGATTCAGCAGGAATTGGCCTTCAAAGAATTGGTCCTTTCCAGACTCAGACAAGTTTCAAAGGGGAAAGAACAGGCGTGCACGAGGTAGAGGGCAATACCGAGGCTCCTACAGGGGCCGCCAATGGCAACCACAAAATCAGAGAAGTGGCACAGGTAGTTCACCTACACCACAGGGACAATCACAATGACTTACCTTTCACTCCACCTACAAAGGCTCAAAGAGAAGCACCTCTAGGCAGAAAATTATCTCTATTCTCAAAAAACTGGCACATTATAACAAAGGACAATTGGATTCTGGACATAATAGACAGAGGTTACAGGTTCCACTTCCATACCTTACCAACGGGACAAGGCATGCCAAACCTGCCACAAAATCAAAGGGCAGAGGCACTCATAGAAGTCTCAAAGCTGTTACAAATAAAAGCAATAGAGAAGGTTCCTCCTCAGGAACAAGGCCATGGATTTTACTCAAGACTGTTCCTTGTTCCAAGAAAAGAAAAGCAATGGAGGCCTATATTGGACTTGTCCGTTCTAAATACTTTTCTCATGGTGCCAAAATTCAAGATGCTGACGTTACAGCAACTTCTTCCCATGCTGGGCAAGGGGTCTTGGCTGGTTACTCTGGACCTCAAGGAGGCATACCTGCATGTCCCTATCAGACACAGTTGCAGAAGATACCTCAGATTTCTTGCAGGAACAGAGCACTATCAATTCTCAGCATTGCCGTTTGGCTTATCTACTGCGCCCAGAGTATTCATGAAATGCCTGGCATCAGTAGTGGCACATTGCAGACTCCAGGGGATTCAAATATACCCTTACCTGGACGACTGCCTCATACAAGCAGACAGCAAGCAAACCTTGATAAAACACTTGGACTATGTCATTCAATTGCTGCAGGCTTTGGAATACACAGTTAACATTCAAAAATCAAGATTACTGCCATCCCAAGAGATTATTTTTCTAGGAGCAAAGCTGGACACACAGCTACAAATGGCTTTCCTCACAGAGGAAAAACAAGAGCATTTAACAGATTACTTCAAAAGCCTAGCAAAACTAACCCACCTGACCGCAAGGAAGACCCTGCAGGCCCTGGGGTTCATGGCATCTTGCATTCTTCTAATCCCTCTGGCAAGACTACACATGAGAAAGCTGCAATGGTACCTAAAAAGCTTGTGGTCTCAACACAGCCACAACCTAGAAGACATAATACCACTCATACCATGCCTGCAAAGGGAATTTTTGTGGTGGGCTCAAGCAAGTCACTTAAACGAAGGCATGCCTTTCAACAAAGCTCCAACAATTCAAACTATTACAACAGACGCCTCAGACCATGGATGGGGGGCGCACATGGACGGCAGATGCATTCAAGGGCAATGGACTCCCATGGAAATGCATCAGCACATAAATCAAAAAGAGATGTTGGCAGTGATACATGCAATAGAAGCCTTTGGAAAATCTCTTCAGCAAGGTCTTCTGCTAATAAGGACAGACAACACCACTGTCATGTGGTACATAAACAAACAAGGGGGCACTCATTCCTACCCCCTCTGCAGACTAACAATGACTCTTTGGGAAAAGTCCCTGAAACTGAACATCTACTTGCAATCCCAGTTTGTTCCGGGCAAGGACAATGTTCTGGCAGACAGGTTGAGCAGAAATTTCTTGGATCCACACGAATGGATGCTACACCCACGCATTTTCTTACGAATAACAACTGCATGGGGAAGACCAGACATAGACCTCTTTGCATCTCATCTCAATCATCACCTGGAAAGGTTCTGCACAAGGATACACCATCCTCTAGCCTGGAGAACGGATGCTCTTTCCTTAAGCTGGAATGCCCTAACAATTTATGCATTCCCTCCTCTACCTTTACTCACCAAGGTGTTACTGAAGATCAAGGCGGAACAACCAAGAGAAATCTTGATAGCTCCAGACTGGCCAAGGCAACACTGGTATCCACTGCTACTGAGCATAACTCACACCAAACCGTGGCCCTTGCCTCAATGGCCTCTGCTCCTGACTCAACACAATTACAAGACTGTTCATCAGAACCTGCAAACCTTAAAGCTGACAGCTTGGAGAGTTCCATGACTGTGACCCATGACTCCCTCTCCAAAAAAGTTCAGGAAATTTTGCTGGAGGCACGCAGACCTTCCACCAGAAAAACCTATTCGGCCAAATGGAAGAGATTCTTCATCTGGAATGTCAGCAAGGGCCAGGATGCATCACTAATGAACATACCTCAGATATTAGAATACTTGGCAGAAATGTTTCAAAGTGGCCTCTCATACTCTTCCATAAAAATCCACGCTTCAGCTATCTCAGCACATTACAACTGTGATCCACCTGTGTTTTCGCATCCCTTGCTAAGACAGTTTCTAAGAGGTATAAAGAATATCAAACCTCCAAGGAAACCACCAATTCCTGCATGGGACCTCAATTACGTCTTGGAAAAATTAACTCTTCCTCCTTTTGAACCAGCAGCATCTTCAGAAATGCAATTTCTCTCTTGGAAAACGGTTTTCCTGTTGGCAGTCACCTCAGCAAGAAGAGTCTCAGAGATACAGGCCCTCATGGCAGTTCCTCCTTTTCTCATCTTTCATCAGGACCGAGTTTCTGTTAGGACCAATCCTTCATTCATGCCTAAGGTGATATCCAGAGTGTCTCTAAACCAAGCAATTCACCTTCCTACTTTCTTTCCTAACCCTCAAAATAAAGGGGAAAAGATGTTGCATACTTTAGACATTCACAGACAACTACGCTACTACTTGGACAGAACAAAGTCCACCAGGAAGTCTGACCAACTGTTTGTAGCCTATGCTGCTGAGGCGCAAGGAAAAGCAGTCACCAAACAAACTATCTCAAAATGGATTGGACACTGCATCAGATTCTGTTACGCTTTCCATGGAAAAAGTGTGCCAGCTAATATTAGACCACACTCCACCAGAGCTATGGCCACATCCACAGCCTTTCTAAGAGGAGTGGCTACAAAAGATATTCTAGAGGCTGCTACATGGAGCTCCGTGCATACATTTACCAAACACTACAACCTGCCATTATACTCCAGATCCCGAGCAGGCTTTGCTTCGGCAGTCCTGCAGGGCCTTCTAGCTACACCATCTCTTGCTTAGTCCTACCACCCCCAGCTTGGCTATGGTATTCAACCCATATGTCAGGACTGCAGTTGCATTCTTGAAGGACATAGTACAGTTTTGTACCTACCATAAATGTAGATGTCCGATAGATATGCAACTGCAGTCAGGTTTTCCCTCCCTCCTACCCCTCTGTTTTTCCTTTGGGTCCTTTCTCCCCTTACCTATCAGCTGAGGTTATATGTTATGGTGTATCTGTTTATTACTGTTGTGCATGTCTGGTTTTTCTGTTTATCCATTCACAAAATTTAGCCTTCCTTGGAGAGCACCTGGCATCTGGGGCAAGAAACAGAGAAGAAGATGGCGTCGGCTGATGCCTTTATACTCCAGCCGCTCTGACGTCGGGGAGGAGGCGACATCGGCCGACGCCGGACCCAGACTTTGGAATCTGGCCGACCGAAGGGCTGCCTGAGGCAGGACAACCCATATGTCAGGACTGCAGTTGCATATCTATCGGACATCTACATTTGTGGTAGGTACAAAACTGTACTTTCTCCTACTAAGGGTACAAACATCCTTGACCTTGTACTCATGAACATGGGGGGGGGGTGGCGGCGGCAATGTTCCTTACCCAGTGTAATATCTTCCTTTGTCAGATCTGACCATTAGGCAGTATTACTTGAAAAACATTAAATCTGTGGATCCTCCAAAAACCTTTAGGAACTATTCCAAGGCTAACTTCTCTCTGCTAAGCAACACCTTGACTAAATTCCAAGCACCTCTAAAACCAGTAAACACCATAGAATACAATGAGCTATTTACAAAGTCTCTGTATAGCCATACTGATAGCTGTGTAGAGTGAGCTGTGCCCACTCATATTAAGACTAAGACAAACTCAAAAGGTAAGCCACACTGTCAATCAGTTACACAACAAAAGAAAAAGAATGTTGGCCAAGTGTAGGAGGAACAAAGCTATACATATTAAAAGCCCCCTGACCAATCTAAACAGGCAGCTAAGAGGGTTAATTAATACTTTAAAGGCTAAATTTGAAGAGAAAATAGCTTTTCATATAAAGGACAACCCGCATGCACAACAATGCACAGAACTTATTGTAAATGGCATTGCCCACACTGAGCTAGAAGCCATTGCCAACCTTTTGACTGACAGGTTCAGCTCAACCCCCCCCCCCCACTCCCCTCCTGATATTCCAAAGGAAATACCACATAACACAATCCCCCCAACCATTACTAGAGAACAGGTCAATAATGCACTTTCCAAGGCCAAAATCACTGCATAGATGGGCCCTGATAACATACTGGGATGGTTAATAAATAGCATGAAACATGACCTCTCTGGTCCACTTGAATCACTTTTCAACTGGAACCTTCAGTTAGGTTTTGTGCTCACGGAATAGAATGTAGCTACAGTCATTTCATGGAATAAAGTAGGTCCAACCACTGATCCAGGTAACGACAGGTCCATGAGTCTTACTAGCCTCATATGTAAGGCCATGGAAGTAATCATCATGAACATGGTAAATGATAACTTAGGTAACCTGCAAACACTGGACCCATCACACTTCGGCTTTGTTAAAGGAAGGTCATGCCTATTAAATCTGGTGGATTTTTTTGAGAGGATCAGCAAAGCAATGGATGAAGGTAAGACTGTGCACACAGCTTATATCAACCTGGCCAAGGCTTTTGATACAATACTCCACTTAGACATTATAGACAAGTCAGTAACTTAGGAATAAACCCTTTTATCACCTGCTGGATAGCAAACTGGCTCACTGATCAGACACAGAAGGTCAAAATAGGTGATGCCACCTCCACCAAGAGGCCAGTCACTAGTGGAGTCTCTTAGGGCTTCGTACTGGACCTGCTCTTTTTGGCATCTATTTCTCTGAAAATGGAAGCAAATGCTGAAGGTTTATGGTTGACTATGTTTGCAGATGATTACAAGCTGGGGGTTATCAGCTCCACTGCAGACACTAGCATTCTTCAAGAAGGTCTCTCTGATAAATAGTGTCAAAGCCATGGTCTTAAACTCAAAGCTAAGAAATGCATAATTGTAGACTTTGGGCAATCAACTATCCTGGTTAATTGCCATGTGATAATACACCCCTAAGAGTCAATCCAGTGGTCAGGGATCTGGGTACACCCATAGACAGTAGCCTTACCTTCCACCACCACATGGCCACAGTGGTGAGTAAATACTTTTTTGCTGAATAACTTATAAGTAAGGGCATGGGATCTATGTCCAAAGAGGTCCAGACCAGTCATAGAGTACAATGTTCCCTTTGGTATGTACCTGACCAGGCATATGTAACAACTAGAGCGACCTTAAAGGTTCTTTAACAAAAGAATACAAAGCATTAATAAACTTGCCTTATGCAGAGTGCCTTAAAGCCTTTTCCCTCTACTCAGTCTCCTAGAGATTGCTGAGGGGTGATCTATGCCTGGTTTACAATGCATCCGGAAACCTCTTACATATTTATAAGTCAGAGTACCAGAAATACAAGGTCTTGGGACCTGAATTTTGTCTGTGACATAAACAGAATGTGCCGGAGAAAGATTTGTCCCTGAGACTGCCCCTCCTATGGAACAGGCATCCCATCCATGTGAAACTGAGTTCATCTATTACCCAATTTAAGCACAACCTAGATAAGTGGATGGGGAATAAAAAAATTGACACTGGGCCTGGCACACATGTCACTTATAGACAGAGATAGCTTATAAATGCTTGACCCTCGATGTTTTATTTGGATGCAAGGCATCATTATTCTTTCAGGAAAACGTGGCTAGGCTTAGAAAGGCCCCTTGTGTCATTAGCCTAGTAACAGTGTATGAATCCTTACTTGTACACTCCTTAACTGACTTTGTGGGTGATATTGTTTTGATCCCATTTAGGCACCTCTTTTATGAGGATATGTTTCAGGTTCTACAGTCGGCCAGGAAACAATATTTGTCCAAATGGAAGAGATTTTCTGCTTGGTGCATCTGTCATAACCAGAATCCCTTTTCAGTGGTGATCCCTCTGGTTCTTTCTTATTTGTGTGAATTGCTCCACACTGGGTTAGCATATTCTTCAGTTAAAGCTCACCTCTCTGCTATTTCTGCTTGTGTGCCTTTGACTTCTCCTTTAGCCTCTAGGTTTGAGGTCAAACAATTTCTTAAACACATCTTTCATATCAGGCCTTCCTGGAAGCTTATTCCATCTTCTTGGGATCTCAGTTTTGTTCTCGAAAAATTGACTCAGGCTCCTTTTGAGCCTGCAGCTTCAGCTTCCTTGCAGCTTTGCACTTGGAAGACTGTTCTTCTTTTGGCCCTTACCTCAGCTAAGAGAGTATCCTAGCTTCAGGCACTTACAGCTGTTCCTCCTTTTTTAGTTTTTCACACCGACAGGGTGTCTGTTTGTACAAATCCTCCTTTTATGTTCAAGGTGGTCTCAATCAGTCTAGCAATTTACCCTCTTCTTTTCCTTCTCCATAGTCTGCTAATGAGAAGGTTATTCACACCTTGGATTTGCATAGGCATCTCAGGTATTATTTGGATAAGACTAAGGCCATTCGCAAATCCGAGCAACTTTTTGTTTCCTTTCCTCCCAGGTTTTTGGGTTTTGCAGTTTCTAAACAGTCAATCTCTTCCTGGATTTCTAAGGCCATTTCTTTTTGTTATTCCTTTCATGGTAAATGTCTTTCTAGCTCTCTAGAGCAGCGGTGAACAACCTCCGGCCCAGGGGCCAAATCCGCCTCTCAACACAACACCATCCGGCCCCCAGAGAGTAAGCAAAAATTAAAAAAAAAAGTGAAAATATGCTATGCCTTACTCCAGCCACGCAAACTTTCCAGCATGTGCTTACTTACCTAATTGACTGCAGTTGCACACACCTCTAATTATAGCTGCGGAAGTAACTATTCTTTGTTGTTTGTAACTTCTAGTCTGTAAACAGTAGTAACTTTCTGCAGATTTTGTAATTAGTCATGGCTGCAAGTGAGAATAAAGTTAAATGCAAAGTTGATGTAGAAAATGGGCAATTTCATGACTGCTGTCTTAAGTAAAAATCCAGTCACCTGTACCTACTGTTAACTCGTAATGACTTACTGTGTTTTGAGGTGGCCTGCAGATGCATTAAGAATTCGTGTAGTGGCCCTCTGCACAAAAAGGTTGTGCACCACTGCTCTAGAGGCTCATTCTACCAGAGCTATTGCTTCCTCTGGTTCCTTTATCAAAGGACTGGATATCAATTCCATCCTTGAAACTGCTAATTGGCCTTCGGTTCATGCTTTCACTAAACACTACAAGTCAGATGTTGTTTCCAGAGCAAGAGCTGGCTTTGCCAGAGCTATCCTGCATGGGTTTCTAGAGGGCTCTTCAGTGCCTTTCTCCTACCAGGTTTCTTCTTTAGCTTTTGTACTCTCCCTTACATCAGAAATACTGCAACAGTGATGTGGAAGGACATAGTACAGTTGTGTAAAATCTTACATCAACTGTAAATGTCCTTTTCTTCACTGTTGCAGTATTCGCTCCCTTCTTCCTCCCCATTTTTCTTTTTTTGCTGTGCCCTATTTCTTTTGCCATCCTGGCCAGAGATTCTTCTATTTTTCCCCTTTCTGGGTGCACTTGGTCCTCTTGCTACCTAAGAACATTCTGTTCCTTCCAAGGGTTTTCACTTCTGAGGTATGTACATCCATACGCCACCTTTATGCCCTACACCTTGAGTGAGGAGTATATATGTGACATAAAACCTCTAAATTCTAAAGGCTTTGGTATACTGGCTGGACATTGGATTATCCTTGGCAGGAGATCCCTTACATCAGGAATTCTGCAACAGTAAAGAGAAGGACAACTACTGTTATGGTAAGATTTTACACAACTGTACTTTCCTGGAGTCAGTTGATGGCTCACCCTTACGAAGAGGGATGACTGTTGCAGCCCTCAATTCATCTAGCACATAACTCGTTTTGAGGCTGTAGTTGAAAAGTACCTCAAGTAGTGCTGCTAGGTTATGTTTTAGGCTATTTAGGAGGCAACAAGGGATATTGTCAGAACCATTGAAGCAGTGATTTTGGCACAACAAGCACCTGTAGGTCATGCTCCCTATTGATATTGGGGGATATGCCAGAAGAGATTTCACAGGGGGTAGTGGGGTTGGGGAAGTTAAAGCTAAATTTATCAGCAAGTAGATTTGCTATGTCACCCTGGTCAGTGAAGGTTGTATCAATTAGCACCAGTTCTGCACACTGTTTAGTATTACTTTTAAGATTCCTGACATAACTGGCCTTGTCATTGTCCTTAGTTTGGGAGGCTGTCCTGACCTCAGAATTGGCCTTGATGGACTTTATTAGACCTCTTAGTTTCTTATTTAGTGGAATCAGCTCTTGTCTTTATGAGAGCTGCTCTTTCTGATTCTGGCTGTAACTTTTTTTCTTTTGTTTTATAGCCTGATAAGGTAAAGTAAAGATTCCACTAGTAAGGTATGTCTTTGATGTTGAATCTGGGCTTGCTGCTGGTAGGTATAGCAGCCTCAGTGCAGTCATTTACATGTTTGCACAGGGTTTCTGTAAATAATTCTGTATAGGTAGCTGTGCTCTTGGGGTTTGAGGAGCCATGAATTTTTGTAAACCATCACTTAATTGGATGTAGTTTGCTTTAGTTCCTAACTGTTATGGGTTTATTTGGGCTTTTCAGTTGAACTTTTATTCCGAGGTTGACAAATTTGTCGTCCAACTTCATCAATGAGGATGTGACGGGGGGGGGGGGGTGAAACACTCTCCCATGTTGTTGAGTACTAGGTCAACTATGTTTGATCCTGTGGTTGGAGAGTGCACCAACTGTTCCAGGGTGTTTGTGTTGATGAAGTCCAGAAAACTCTGTGCCTGTAAATTAGAGGCAGTATACATATCTTCCATAAATAAGGTATTTGGTTGGATGGTGAGCACCTCCAGTTGGTCTAGGTAAGAATTGTGAGCTTTGTGGGTCATAGAGGGTGACCTGTTGCTGGCCAGTACATGGTAGGGTACTTTGTCTATGGAGATTTGGATGTGGATGAACTCCAGGGTATCATCCTGTTTAACCAATATAGAGTTGTATTTGCTGATAACATAGAATGAGACACCTCCACCTTCAGCCCGTCTCTGCTGCTGTTGCTCTAAATGTGTCTAAAAGCACAGTAGCCTTCCACTGCCATAATACGTTCTGTGGCTTTAAATCCAGTCTGGGTAACAGCGAAGATTTCTACATTCTCCAGAGTGAGGAGAGCTTGAACGCAATGGAGTTTCTTGTTTAGGCACCTAGCATTGAACAGTAACACCTTAAAGTTGCTTGAGTTTTTTTTTTTTGCTACATTAATAGTTTTGTCAATTTGACATTGCCTAAAAAGGCTGTAGGAAGATGAATAGAGTTTTAGCCAGTATCCCAAAGCCCGTGAGGAACAAGTGCAGACCATCCTTGGCAAGCAAAGTGGTTTGTTAACTATGTCCATCCATGCTGATAGATAATGGGTTCCCTTGAGTGACACCAGAAACTAAGCCAATTATTAAAATCAGTCACTTTCTGTTCATGCTATGACATCATCCTTGGTGAAGGTAGAATGCTGCTCAATGCAAGGCACATACCTGTCTGTTTTACACATTCAGAGAGACCCATAATGTCTCTTTTCATATAGTCCAATGAGGTATGCCTTAGGTCATTTACACCCACACAAACTATGGCGGTGCAGTGACCTAAGTCCTTGCATGATATTGTGGATCCTAGCTCTAGATAGAAAACTAACCATTATCTTCTCCTTGTCCAACCTGGTAAGAGGAGTATGTGTGTGTCACAGAATAGAATCTCCTATGATAAGAGTACTAGGTAAAGTGTTTGCTTGCCTTATGGGTTTTGTTCTTGGGAAATCATTGAGTGTAGGCTTATGTGTAGAGTTGTTGCTTTTGGTGTGTGCTTTAGTGATTGTTGAGAGTGGGTGATGCAGTTTGATGGCTTAAGAGGTATTTGAGGTTGGAGTGGTTTCTTTTAAGTACCTCAGCTTTAGAAGGTCAGTATCTGTGGTGAGTGGTATGTGTGAAGGATGTAATGTGTGTGTGTTTTCGACAACCTTGTTTGTAAGCGAAAACTTTGTCTCCAAGGAACTTATATATGTGCATCTCTTGCATACTGTGTTAGCTTCTTTAAGAATTAATGTTGCCCAAGTTCATGAGACAATTGCTACATTGTCTCAGGATGCCCATATCTACCATGTTGGCCACAGAGACGCAAGGAAATTGCAAATAATTCTTGTTGTCAGGACCTGTGTTAGGGTTGGGCTATTGTGGTTTAGGGTCTTATTAGGGTTGGGCTGTTGTGGTTTTGGGTGTTGGTTTTACAAGCGTCACCTGACTGGTGTCTAGGGTGAAGGCTGGATGTTAGATAGTGCTGTGATCTTAGTTCTGTATGACACTATCTGGTTTAAGACACATAAAGCCTTTCTGTGTTACTGGTTAAGTCCTAAGAACTAGTTTTTCAGGTTTGCTACTATACAGGGTACTGCTAAGCATCACTGAGCAGTGAACAGCTGTACAAAAACACATCTGATTTATAGCAGACAGCAAAAGCAGGAAAGTAACTTGCGTACCCTCTGGCCACTAAATTACTAAACTTTAAGCTCCCTGGAGTGCCTCCCAACTCAGAGAGACCAGGTAAACACATTGTGCCACAAGATGGATGATCCTGGAACTTCTTAGTGTAGACGCCCAGCAAAGTATCTCTCGTCTACAGATTAACACCCACCTAAGTCTCTAAAAAGCTGTCTGGCTGATGAAGCAATCTCACTTTAAGCCTCCCTGTGCATTTCCCAACTCCATTCTACTCCCACTAGAACAGCAGCCTTCTTAATGTAAAAAACACAAGTGAAAAGGTATCAGAAACAAATCAAATAACTAAACTAACTAAAAGGATAATTAAATCACCCCACCTGGATACAATACAATAAGACTAGACCGTAAAACCAAAAGGGCGGAGGAGTAGCCATTCTTTGTAAGTCATGGCTACACATCACTTCTTTCAATGTGCAGCTCCCTACTGACAGTAATGCTGAAATCCTTTCTGCTAAACTTCAAGTAAACACCTATAAATCCATCTTTTTAATATGTTCCTACAACCCTCCAGGAAACAACATTAATACTCTTGAAAATTTACTTAGCTGCCTCTCCACTTACCTACCTCAAGAAACAATAGTGTTGGGTGACTTTAATATAGACTGGACTGCTTGTAGCTCACCCAAGCCTACTACCCATATTAACCTTTACCAGTTCTCCCAAATCATTACCTGCCATACTAGAATCAGTAAACCCAGCAACAAAGAAAGCACCCTGACTGGATCCTAGTTAACAGTCACCCATCTATATATCAAACAGGTACTCTTCCTGATGACCTTAGTGACCATTCACTAACCTGTGTCATCAGACAAAGACTCAACATCCCTATCTCTAATTTCTTTAGGACTACTCGATCCAATAAAAATTTTAGCCTTGAATGCTTCCAGGCTGAACTTAAAGCTTGTGACTGGTCACCACTGAAACACCTAGAGGAGGCAGTTTCATACCTTAACAGTATATTCTTACAAATTCTAGACTGTCATGCCCCCCTTAAACACTATCAGAATTAGGACTAAAGCTGCTCCATGGCTTACTAATGAAACCAGATTGAAAATGTCACTCAGAAACAAAATCTGGGCCAAATGGAGAGCTTCTAAAAACCCAACAGATCATCTAGAATTTAAACAACTGAGAAATGCTGCTAAGAGACCTATAGTGACTGACAAACAAAATTCTACTTTCGGCTCCAGCAGATCCACAAACATAAACCACAAAAATTCTGGTCAGGCATAAACAAACTCCTACACCCAGGTCACACCAAAACACTAACCCCATCAGATATCACCAGTAACAATCCTAAGCATATTGCCAATACCTTTAATACCTTCTTTACTGAAGCTATCCAATCACTAGCAAACTCTCTACCCCCTGTTAAACCATGTCTGTCATCCACCTCATCTAGCTTACTACCGTCATTCCACAACCAGTCCCTGCATCCCTCATTTGCACCCTTCTCCTAAAACTAAAGCCATGCACCCCTTCAGCAGACCTCCTACCAGCCGAATACCTGCAAAAAGCAGCCAAAGTTATAGCCTATCGAATTTCTGTCCTAATAAATAGAACAATTTCTGAAGGAACTATCCCATCTATCTGGAAAATCTCCCACATCATCCCTTTACATAAGGGTGGGAACTCCACTGATTATTTCCAGCTTTCGACCAATTGCTATACTCTCTCCCTTAGCAAAAATAATGGAAAAATGTATCCACCAACAACTACTCAACCACCTTCTCCAAAGTAAAGTACTAGCTACCTGTCAGCATGGATTTCGGCCATTCCATAGTACCACCTCTGCCCTTTTATCCTTTCCTGACTGCATCAACAATCGTAATAACAACACTCCATCTTCTGCTCTTTTCATTGGCCTCTCAAAAGCCTTTGATATGGTTAACCATCAGCTTCTTATTAATCTACTTAAATCTCTCTCTCTTGATTCACTAGCACTAAAATGGTTCTATTCCTACCTGGAGAACTGCCAACAAGCTGTGCTATGGGATAACACACTTTCCACAAATCTTCCTGTCTCCCTAGGTGTCCCTCAAGGCTCTATTTTGTGCCCCTCCTATTCTCAATTTTCATTAATGACCTCAGCTTAACTATTCCTCAAGCTACCTGCATACAATATGCAGATTATTCAACATTGATATGCTCCATTACTTCCTTATCGAACTCCAGTCCCTCACCCAAAAGGTACTGAACATTGTGGAAGACTGGTTCCTAAGGCGCTGCCTACTCCTGAACCCAAAAAAAGCAAATTACTGCTCTTTAACCCTACAAAAAAGTCCACACAAATAGACTTCACAGTGTTATCCAGTAATGGTACTGCTAAATCACCTGACCCAACTACCAAACTCTTAGGAGTAAAAATTGATAATAACCTCACCTTTGACACACACAGAAACAACACAATAAAATCAGTGAACAGAAAGCTAGGCTCACTTTATAGGATTAAATCCTTCCTTACTCCTGCAGCTAGAATTACTATTGCCCACACCCATCTTATCTCTACCCTCCTCTATGCCTCTTCAATTTATACCAGTCTTGCCAAAAGTAACTTCAACAAACTTACAAACTCGTACAACAACATTGCCAGATTTGCCACAAGTTCCCCATTTAGAACCCACTGTTGTCATAATCTAAAACAACTGGGTTGGCTGGAATTCCATAATCAACTTCCCTTTTACTAGCTTACTGTCACACAAAAGATCCTCCATCATCCTAGTAACACACCTATACTTACTAGCCTGGTTATCCCCTACATAAATCTATCTATCCTACGCTCAGCAAAGAAATTGCAAGTATCTATACATAAGTCCCACAATAAAGCTGGGGGCTCTCTGTTTTCCAACTCTGGGGGGAAAACTTGGAACCTTCTCCCAAAAGAACTCTCATCTCTGTCCTCTACACCACTCTTCAAGAAGCAACTCGAAGAATATTTTAAAAATAACTGGCTATGTCCATGCACTAACCCAGACTAATCACTTCATCCTTCATACTTTGTCTAGCTTATCTCACTACTGCGTTTGCTATGCACTCCTTCCTACTAACTTCTGAACGAATGTATTTTGCTATCAGGTAACAAAGTTATGTACTAGATAGAGTATCATAGAAGGTACTATAGTAGTTTGTCCCATTCCTAGCATACTGTCTATTGAATAGTATGTATTCGTCTATACCTCTTGTTTATATTATTTCTCCATTTGTCTTGTAAACTTTTGTTTGATTTATTGATGTATCATCTAAATAACTTGTATTGCCTTGCCTTAAATACATATTGTATCTATATGTCTAGTAACTGTTAGCGGATTTTTTCTCCCTGGGCCTCTACTGAAAATGGACGTGTATCCAGTTGGACTAGCCCGGTCAACAAATGTAAAGTAAAATAAAAATAAAATAAATAAATAGCTACACAAGTAATTCTCTTTTTAAGCCTCCATGTGCATTTCCTAACTCAGACAGGCCAGGCTACCTTTCTACTCCCACTAGAATTGCAGTCCCAGTCTTCTTAATATAAAAACACACTTTAGTTAGCCACAAGTCAAAATTTATTAGAAACAAATCTAACAACTAGCTACAAGTGTTTGCAAGGCAGACAAGCCAGTGTGAACAACACACTTCAAGGCAATTTCAGAGTAAACTGTTTAAGGGGAGGTGCTTACCAGTTTTTTTCTGTCAGTAACAAGTAAGACCAGCGGTTAGCGTTGCCACCTCACAGCAAGAAGTTCTCCGGTTTGATCCTCGGCTGGGGTGCCTTCTGTGCGGAGTCTGCATGTCCTCCCTGTGGTCACGTGGGTTTCCTCCGGGTGCTCCGGTTTCCTCTCACATCCCAAAGACATGCTGTAGGTGGATTGGACACTCTAAATTGGCCCTAGGTGTGAGTTTGTGCATGTGTGTGCCTTCTGTGGAAGGTTGGGCGCCGGGCTGGCAACTCGACACAGTAAAACTCCACTGCCAATCATGAGTGGACAGGTGATCCACTGTGGTGACCCCTAACCGGGAAAAGCCGAAAGAAGAAGAAGAACAAGTAAGACCAGCAGATGGGATAAGACTGGGAGGAGCTTCTTGGGCCCAGCTATACAGCAGGGGCAGGCAGCTCAAAAGTCTCCAAGTATAAAATCAAAACAGTAGAAGAGATTGGGAGGAGAAAAAAACACCTATACACAGCACAGAAACCAAAAAGCAATACAGGCTATAAAAATGCCTTAAATTAATTGCCTTAAATTCAGATAAAGAGCAAAAATCACACAACGGATTTAAATAGTAAGAGAACTGCAATTATAAATCTACTTAAAATGTACTTCTCTGACTTCATAAAATTAAGTCTAAATGCTTTTGTATCAGCGTGCAGCAGACTTAACACTGAAATGTGGACTGCTCACATGCTGTTGAACAAAAACACCTGTTAGCAGATAATATGCAACTATTCAATTCAAAACACTGACTGCCAGAGACTCTGGATGCAAAGATATTATTATAAAGTTTCATGATTCTAGAAAAATCTCGAAATGGAGATTCAGCTATATAAACATTTTAAAATATTAAAAATAAAAAAAAAAGATTAGTTCATACAAAGTTCAAAATTTTCTCAATTTGTGATTAAAGCGCAAACACACATTTCCAAGGCTGAAAGTAACATTTAAAAAAGTATGCATATGAGAGGATAGCTTAAAAACCTTCCCATGTTTCAGTCCTGACATGGTTTGTTTTCTTTCAGCAAACGTGTATCTCAGAGATATTCCCTACAAGTACAATGCACCTAGCTTCCTTTCAAGGTTAAGTGATTACAGTAAACATTTAGCATCTGTTTGTTAAGCTCTAGTACTGAACTCTTAACAAAGTCAAACTGTTCTCAGCTAAATAGTAAAAATATATGAAACTGTTGCAGGACTTTTAAGGTAACAGTATATTATATATATATATATGCTAAGTGCTAAGTAACAATCGAAGTATGAGTACATTTAATCCTACTATCAATTTTGTGGTCACATTTAATATGGATTTCCAATATATAAAAATATTGTATGTAAAAACTGGAATATCATCACACAAGATAAGGAATTATTGGACAAGTCAGGACCAGTTCCAAAATTTACTACAAGAAGAGATAAAAACTTCAAGAATTTGTTTGAAAGCACACACACCATGATTAATAGACTTAAGGGCATGCAACAATGTTGTGGTTGCCCATATTGTAAATATATACTGGTTGGTAAATCAATCACCATTAATAAAATGGTATTGGTGAGTAAAGGTAATTACAATTGTAATTCCAAAATGGTTGTATATTTAGCTGTGTCAACACTGTGTTAGTTACTGTATTGGTAAAACAATACGTAGACTAAGGGATCTAATATATGACCATTTGTATAGTATCAACAGATCCAATCAGGATAGTGCTTTAGCTAAACACATTCAAGAATACCCTAAGCATGAGTTTAAATTTTGGATATTGGAACAAGTGGTAGTAAATGTGAGGGGGGGGGGCTATGGAATTAGAACTTGAAAGAATGGAATTGTTATGGCAAATACATTTGTATGCTTATAATAATCCGGACCTAAATGACATGTGTTCAATAATGCCTACACTAAAAATTAAAAGTTTAGGTAGATAGTAATATATATATATATATATATATATATATATATATATATATATATATATATATATATATATATATATTGAACTGAAAGTAAAGTATATATAGGTTTGAATCACAAATATTCTTTTATCGCAAGTAATTTTTATAACACAGAGTGGAAAAAAATGTTTTGTATTATGATAAAAGTTCAAGGTAAAGAAAAATACATGGTATAAATCTATGTATAAGAACAAAAAGGTTTGCTGCGGAGTATAATGAATTGCTGCTGAAAGATAATAGTCAGTCTAAAAGTCAGTTATAAAATTTTAATAATATAAGATTTTTATTTTATTTAATACACATTTTTTAAACTATATACTTATACACTTTTATATATTTTAAATTTTTGGGTATATAGGAATGTTTATTTGTTAATCAAGTAACAAGTATGTATCTTTAAATTAGTAAGGTCTGAACATCAGCTGACTAGCTTGATCTGCTATTTAAATGTGATTAATTTATTGTTTTTTTATCTGAAGAAATTCAAGAATTGTACCTGAAAAAAAAGTGCTTCATAGAATAAAGGATTGTAGCTGTCAACTTGGTTGTCACATTCGTTAAAGTTCAAAGTTTTCTCAATTTGTGATTAAAGCGCAAACACACATTTCCAAGGCTGAAAGTAACATTTAAAAAAGTATGCATATGAGAGGATAGCTTAAAAACCTTCTCATGTTTCAGTCCTGACATGGTTTGTTTTCTTTCAGCAAAGTGTATCTCAGAGATATTCCCTACAAGTACAATGCACCTAGCTTCCTTTCAAGGTTAAGTGATTACAGTAAACATTTAGCATCTGTTTGTTAAGCTCTAGTACTGAACTCTTAACAAAGTCAAACTGTTCTCAGCTAAATAGTAAAAATATATGAAACTGTTGCAGTACTTTTAAGGTAACAGTATATTATGTATATATATTAATATATTATGTTATATATTTTAGCCTAGTACAGAAACCAAAAAGCAACGCAGACTATAAAAATGCCTTAAATTAATAGCTTTAACTTCAGATAAAGAGCAAAAGAAAAAAGAAGAAAAATACAAAAATGGTTTAAATGGTAAGATAATTGAAATTCTAAATCTGTTTAAAATGTACTTCTTTGGATGCAAAAATGTAGTCTGAATTTAGTCCAAATTTTTTTGTATCAGCTTGCAGCAGACTCTGCACTGAAATGGCTGACTCCTTGTGTGTTGTAAAATACCACTGGGGGCTGGGTTCATCAGAGAAACACCTAGGCCTAGCACAGAAACCAAAAAGCAGTGCAGACTATAAAAATGGCTTAAATTAATAGCTTTAGCTTCAGATAAAGAACAAAAATGCACAAAACTAATTTGAATGGTAAGATAAGTGCAGTTAGAAACCTACTTAAAATGTCTTTCTGTGAATGGAAAAATGTTGTCCAAATGCTTTTGCATTAGCTTGCAGCAGACTCAACATATTTTTCTGCATGTATTGTTCATACAGTTTTTATTTTATCAATGTAATTTAGTCCTACCCTTTTCGAGAGATCCCACCTCCTGTTCTTTTATCTTTGTTACAGTATTCGCTACAAATATGGTTGATTTAGACTTTGATTTGTATGTTCTAGTAATTGCTTTTATGGCAGCCACCACAATTAAACTTAACAAAGCCTTACTAAGTCTAGGCATTTCAGATCCTGTACCTCAGTGCAAAAAAAAAAAAAATTCTTAGACTCATTTGTTTACCCAGTATTCCTGACAAAAGTACTCTGTAGGGAATTTTTAAAGTCTGCCAACTCATTAGACACCAAGAATATATGCTGCCAGATGCCCGTTTCCTCCCCTTTACACCTCCAACATGCACTTGAATTGTTTTTAGTGCCGTTTTAGCTGCCTTTCTGGAAAAAAAAATTAAACATTCTAAGCTTGCTTCCTGCCTTCCCTGTAACTAGTCTGGTCCAGATACAGATTTGCTGTATCCAAGACCGTTTGTAAGCTTCTGAGCCCCTCAAGCCTTTCTGTGTTGGAGAGAAGCCTTCTAGCTTGTCAGTGGGAGCGGTAAGCACTAGGTAGTCTATCTACCACAAAGGGAGTGGTTTCTGGCCCAGAAATTGTAGTTATTGGCTGTATGAGCAGTTTTTTTTTTCCTCCTCTTTCAACTTTCTGATTTAAAAGCCCTCATTTGCGCTTATTACCCCCCTTTTCCTGTAACTAGTCTAGTCCAGATACAGATTTGCTGTATCCAGGACTGTTTGTATGCTTCTGAGCCCCCCCAAGCCTTTCTGTGTTGGAGGGAAGCCTTCTAGCTTATCTGTGGGAGTGGTAAGCACTAAGTAGCCTATCTACCACAAGAGGAGTGGTTTCTGGCCCAGAAATTGTAGTTTATTGGCCGTTTTGGCAGTTTTTCCATCTCTCTCAACTTTCTGGCTTAAAAGCCCTTGCTTTCTGCCTTTTCTGCAACTAGTCTAGTCCAGATACAGACTTACTGTATCCTGGACTGTTTGTAAGCATCTGAGCGGTGCCAAAGTCTGCTCATTAATTTTTCCCTTAAATGTACTAGTTCTCTCCTCTCCTGCACTTTTACTAGCTTATTAGTGTAGCACTTTACCAGACTTCTTGTAGCAATTATTATAGCACACAAAAGTGCTAGCAGCACGAAACAGATCCAGTAATTATTAATGCCCACCCCTCCATGTATGTCTAAAGGTCAGTTCCCTGTGCTTTCCCCTATTAACCTGATGAACTTGGGCATTCTGAGGCAATGTAACAACTGCCTTGTGTACACCGACAACCCTCTCCTCTTACCACCCAACACTCAGACTTGCGAGAGATGCACTTGTATATCCAAATTGAAAGCCACGCACTCTCCAACCAAGACCAGAATAGCTGGTGAAGAGAAGGTCAAACCTTGCTCCACACTACATGGAACACATAGCCCTCCAGAACATTCACCAGCACTGCCTTCACATAACACAAACCACACACCCACTTTCGCGGTGGCTCTCAATAAAAATTTACCCAAACACCAGAAACCTCCAAGGCAGAAACGCACTCAATCACCACAAGACAACACTAATCATGAGACACACAACTCTCCTAAACCGTGTGCCACTCAACCAAAGCCCCTAAGGCAAAACAGCATGCCCAGCACAATAGTCATAGTTGACTTGATAGTGAGGCACACTGATGTCCCACTCACTAGGTTGAATAAGGAGAAAGTAACAGTCAGCTGCCTATCAGGTGCCAGGATCCACCACATAATGCACGCACTCAGGTGTCTCAACAGCAGGTACAAATGTGAATCAGTCATTGTACATGTGGGTGTGAATGACCTGAGATGTACTTCCCTGGATTACATGAAAAGAGACATGGAGGAGCTCTTAGATTATGTAGCCAGATGGGTATGACCCTAGCACTGAGCAGCAGCCTACCATCACTCAGAAAGATACCACGGTACAAGCAGAAAATTAATTGATTTCAACAATTGGCTAAGTTTCTGGTATCATTCTAAGGGGATCCAGTATCTGTCTGCCTGGGATGACATGATTGACAGACCTCGATGCTTTGCTAGAGATGGCCTACATCTGTCACTCCTGGGCTTCCTGGTATACTGGCCAAGGCTCTTGCCCCACCCCTATAGTGCCTTTTTAGGCGGTGTTCCAAAGACCAAAATTACCACTGTAACAGCTGCAAACAAATGCAGTCTGAGGGTCATGCTGCTCAACACTAGAAGTTTAAATCTCAAAATGCACTTGCTCGAAGCACTCCTTAAAATGGAGAACATCGACATTTGTGCTGAGACAGAGACCTGGTTCAAGGCAGCAGAAAGCACCCCTTCATTACCAGGCTATAACTCTTTCCACACCTTTCGGCCACAGAACTTGGACCGAAGCCCCAAAGGTGGTGGTGTCTCCATATTCATAAAGGATGTGTACACCTCCAGACTGGTAGCCCAACATAACACATCAGAGATACTTCAGGTGCAGCTAACATTGGGTAAGACAGCAATTCAGGTCGTAGCCTGCTATAGGTCCCAAACCATGTCTCAAGACTCACCTTCTACGTTCCTAAGCATCCAGGAGAATTTTAGAGTCCAACCTAACACTCTCATAATAGGCAAATTCAACTACCTCTCCATTAATTGAGAAAACTACTCGGGTACCAATACACTTGCCCAACATTTCCTGGAATTCATTAATTCCAATGCCCTGGATCAGCTCGTTCTTACCCCCACTAGAGGTAGCAACATCCTTGACCTGGTCATTACTAACATGGGTGACTGTTGCTCTACACCAGTAAGTCAGCTCCTCCCTGGTTAGATCTGACCACAAACTAATCACCTTGGAAATCTACACCCCCCCCCCCCCCACAAAGGTATCCACCACAAAAAACTTTTCCAAAGCTAACTTTGGGCTCTGAAAAACAGAGGTGGCTAACTTCACGGCACCCATGCAAATGGAGAATAGTTGCATGACTGCTGAATCATACACCATTGCATTGTACGAACACGTACACAAATGCATGGATCTCACCATACCCAATAGAACCAAAATGCTCTCCTCCAAAAAAAGGAAGCCAATCTGGTGATCCCTTGCCATAAATAAACTCTACAACAGAAGGAGGAAACTGATGCTGAATAAGGTGAAGTCCCAAGACTGGAAAAACTCCCTTATCAGCCTCAACAAAAAGTTGAGATCCCTCATCAAATCCTCTAAAGCTAGCTATGAAAACAGAATTGTAGCAGATAGTAAAGACAACCACAAGACCTTCTATAGTTATGTGAAGAATCTCTATGGCAATACCCATATTTGCTCTGAGCTACTACATAATGGTACCTCCTATACCAAGCCAACAGATATTGCCAATATACTGGCTGACAGATTCAGTGCAAACTTTACCCCCCCCCAGAACAATCACAATACCAGTAGTTTGCCAGGCACCCAATATTACTGCTGCACAGGTTAAAACAGCACTGTCCAAGGTCAAGAATACAGCTTCTGTGGGACCTGACAATATCCCTGGCTATGTTATACATGAACTACAGAGTGAACTAGCACCTCACCTGTGTGCCCTGTTCAATCACAGCCTCACCTCAGGCTTTGTCCCTACCGAATGGTGCACTGCTGCAGTCATCCCTCTCCACAAAGGAGTGACTACAGACCCTGGTAACTATCGCCCCATTAGCTTGACGAGTCTGATATGCAAAGCTGTGGAACACATCATCATGGACCTAATAAACAAGGATACAGGGAATCTCCAAACTCTGGATCCCACAGAGTTTGGTTTTGTGAAGGATAGATCATGCCTGCTGAACCTAGTCGACTTCTCTAAGTCAGTCACCAGAGCTGTGGATGAAGGCAAGGTGGTTCATACAGCCTACCTTGATCTGGCCAAGGCCTTTGATACCATTCCCCACTCAGGAATCATAGGAAAAACTCAATAAGCTAGCCATCAACCCCTGTATCACTAGGTGGGTTGCAAACTGGCTCACAGATAGAACCCACAGTGTGAAAGTAGCTGACTCCAAGTCAGCCTGCCGACTAGTCATGAGTGGAGTCCCACAGGGTTCAGTCCTGGGTTCTCTCCTGTTTGGTACCTATTTTTCTGAAGTCCAGGCCAACACAAAGGGACTCTGGCTGACAAAGTTTGCAGACGATTGCAAGTTGGGAGCTATTATTAACTCCCCAAGTGATGTTGACATCCTACAGAATGGCCTCACTGAGACCAACGACTGGTGTCAGAACCATGGCCTTAAGCTCAATACCAAAAAATGTGTCGTCATCCCCTTTAGGAAAAACCCGGTTCCCATGAGTTACCACATTGATGGTAGTCCACTGAACACAGAAGGCGTTATAAGAGATCTGGGAACACAGGCTGACAGCAACCTCTCTTTTGATCACCACATTCCCACTGTGGTCAGAAAATCCTATGTGGCACATCTCATTACTAAGGGTTTTGCATCCAGGAAGAAAGAGGTCATTGTCTCCCTCTACTCTTCCCTCATTAGGCCAATCATTGAATTCAATGCCCCATTTGGCATGTACCTCACTAGACACATGCAACAAATGGAGAGGCCACGAAAGTACCTCACAAAGAGGCTCCTAGGCCTTAAACACTTGTCCTATATGGACAGACTCATAAAACTCCAACTATTCTCTGTCTCATATCGCCTACTTAGAGGCAATCTCTGCTTGACTTACAAAGCCATGTCTGACCCAGCTCTGTTAGAAATGCTACATCTAAAGAAATCCCAATCCCTCCGCACCACACCCTCCAAGAGACCTCAACCTCATTACCACAATCAACAGAACGTACTGGAGGGACAGGTAAATAACCCAGAGACTGTCCATGGTATGGAATAGACTTCCCATACGTGTCAAGCAGAGCATGTCACTGACCTTCTTCAAGAGAAATCTTGATGAGTGGATGGGAAATAGAAAATTCACCCCGGGGATAACTCCAGTGGCTCTACTCGACAGAGGCACTGGGGAGCTAAGGTCTGGTGGCATGATGCCAGGATAATCCTATGACTAGGCTTGTAAAGGCTCCAATGCCATTAGCCTAGTACACATCTATGAACATTTTACATCTACCAGAGGAAAAATAATTTGGAGTATGCTTGGGGTACAAAAGTACCTATGCAAACACTTCCAGGCAAAATCCTGAATCTTCTCAGTTTTGTTGCATATTTATAAATCAATTGTACGTCCTCCTATTGTTTCTTTGTGAATTGGTCATCTAATCTCTCTTCTTTATTTTTCTTTACTTCCTCTGATTAACTCCTATAGTTATTGTGCAATATTTTATATGCCCTACTAATTATCCCCTTTTTTAAGAGCAACTTCTGTTTAGCTTCAACTAAAAATTCAACCAGTGCAGGTATTTCATTTAGGATTCCCTTATCCCTTTATCTTTGCCTGTACTCTAATATCAATCTGTGATTGGAAAGGCAATCTCAAGCCTGCAGTCCAAATGTCTTCTTGGTCTCTTTCCACTCTGTTAACTCATTTTCCTCTCTAATTATTTGTTTCCAATATCTTGGGTCCTTTGCCAGCTTCTTCCAGTAAATTCTAGCCTCCTCTTCCTGTTTTATGTACTGCTAATTGTAGTCATCTGTACTGGCAGAATTTAATTTCTCCATTCCTCTATTGGCTTAGTTCTTAGTATACTTTCTGCTACTTTATAAATGTAATATTATGCTATTCTCCTTAAAAATTTGTTTCTAAAATTCCACTCTTTCCTTATTTTCTGAATTACTCCCTGCTTCCTCATCATCAATTTCCCCTTTCATTTGTAGCTTTCTGCTTGTGCTAGAACCATAGGTGTGTACCTCTAAAATTTCCCGTAAAATTGGGCAATCCTAACCTCTTTGTTCTGTTGGGAGGATCAACTTATTACACTTGACTCTTCCCCTCGCACATAAAATCCTTCAACTCTTTACTAATTTCTAACCACAACTACTTCTCTGATTAATATGCCTGACCTCTGTATAAAACCAAAGGGACTAAAACTTTTTTTTTTACTGCTTGTATCTTATTCTCTATATCCATAGGAAAGAGCTTCCAGTTTCTCAGTTCTTGTATTATCTTTTGTTTAGTTCCTTCCCACATATTAGCTGCCATAACAGAATATATTTTAACCCATACACCAAAATACTTCATTTTTACCTTCTCACCTTCTCCTACAATCGCAACTCCACACTGCCTTTTCCATACTCAACAACCCCTCTGCCTGCCCTGCTCTCCTTTCCCATGTTACTGTCTATCCCCCCCCCCCCGGCCTCTCCAGAGTGCTGATCAGCATCTTCTCTCACTTTATAAACCCAAAAGGAATATTGGCAAACTACTTTACAAACACCGTCTCACTAAATTGTAACAAACTCCCTCTCCATATTAGATCCAACCTTTCATTTCCCTGTTCTAAAAAGGAGCTTAAATCCCACCTATTAAACTTGAAATTATGCTGTTGCCTTGACCACACGTAGTCTTAGTCTGACCTACTGTATAACCTGTTGCATCTCCTAACTTTCTTTCTCTGTTAGTAATTTCTACTTAAACTAACCACCTAAACCCTCAGCTCTACTCCTTTCTCCCCCTCTCCACACTATTTATCCTTTCCCCCCCACTTCCTATCAATGTGTATACATTGTCCTTCTTTTGAACAATGATTATCTTGTTTTTACTCTCATATGTAGTACATTTTGACCACTGCTATCAGTGCAACCCTTAATGTTCATAATTTTTTCTTTTGTTTTTCTCTTTATAATTCATTTATTTGAATTATTTGTAATAGTTTTGTCCTGTATGTTTACCTTTGCTTATGTTTTCTGGGGCTGTTTCTCCTTGGGTCTCCACTGAAAATGGGTTGCTTACTATCAATGCAATGCTAATAACCTTTTCTTTTTGCAATTATTTTGTATTGTAATTATTTAATATTTGTATATTGTCACGTTATCTTTACTTTTTGTTTGCTGGGGCTTTTCCCCCTCAGGTCTCCACTGAAAATAAGCTTGTTTTCAAACTCAGTTGGACTAACCCGGTTAACGAATGTGAAATAATTAAAAGAAAATTTTACCGTCTCCCATAAATATGGGTATTGCTGGACCAGTTCATCTGTGGGTATATAGTTTACAGCTGTAGCCTTTATTTTACCTTCATTAATTTTATATCCCCAAAAAAAACTGAAATTGTCTCAGAATGTTCCACACACTGAGATGCCCTTTTCTGATTCCACCAGGTACAAAAATAATATCTGAAAAGAAAGCCAACTATTCTTGAATACCATACCAATTATGTCCTTGAATTTCCAAGTCCCCTATTTTCTTTGCCAGTGATTCTAAATATAACATAAAAAACAAAGGAGAAAGAGGGCACCCCTTCCTGGTTCCTCTGTTCAGACACAACATAGCAGAGAGGAAGCCTCCCACTTTAATTCTTGCCTCTGATTCCTCATATAGTCTCCTAATTTACCTTATTATATCAAGAAATGCACTCATAAAATCCCAGCTTACTTTGTCAAATGTTTTCTCTGCATCAAGACCCACAGATGACAATGGTATTTTCTTAAATTCTGCTTCTCTCTAGATCATTATTGTTCTATTAATGTCAAATGTTTGTCTCCACTCCACAAAGTCACATTGATCCATATCTATCAATTTTGGCAACATGTTTGCCATTCTTTTACACATTATAAACATAAACACTTTATAATCATGGTTTAAAATTGAAATGGGCCCATATGTAGCTAGATCTGATGTGCCCATACCTCCTTTAGGTACTACAGAGACCACATTTTTCTAGGATGTTGGTGTCTCCTCCTTCTTTTAAAATACTGTTAAACAAAACCTTCCAGATCTTTTTCAATTTCTTCCTTCCTAGGTACTAAACCTCCACTGGAATGCCATTTTATTCCTGGAGATTTTCCTTCATATTGGTTATACATCACCATTTTAATCTCATGTCCTCCTGTCTGAACTGTTAATTATTGAGCCTCATCTAACTCTAGCCTTTGCATATTTAAGTCTTCCATAAATATTTCTATTTGTGCTTTTTCTTGATTTCTCCACTTCTCTGCTTTATATAAATTTTCATAAAATTTCCAAAATATCTCTAGTACCTCTGCAAGATCACCGGCTATTTTTCTTTTATAGGCCCCTGAAGTTTGACAGCAGCTCTTTCTATTTTCTGTTGCCTAAGTCATTGTGTTAAAAGTTTTTATGTTTTGGAATTATCATCAAAAACTGTTACAGCAGTCTTTCTAAACTCATACATATTATTCAGGTACTTGTATGTTATTTTATTATTGTCATATTGTTAAAATAACTATCTCATAATAGTGAGGAAAATCAGCTTTATGTGACAGATGTCACAGGACTGAGGGCTGTACCAATAAAAGTAAAGGACTTCACTAATTTATTCCTTATTTTCTCTGATTAATATTGCCAAGTCTAGATGTGCCATGCTGATAGACTCCTACCCAAGAAGATTGAATGCTGTAGGTAAAGCAAAAGGTGCTTCAACAAAGTATTAGTTTAAGGGTGTGCACACTTGTACAACCAGTGTATTGTACATTTTTTAATTTTTTTTCCCTAACAGATTTGTTTTTCAATTGAATTGTACAGGTTATAGATCATATTAAAGGTGGGAAAGGTTTTGAAATGATTTATTGTGGTCTCATTTTTTTATATCACAAAACCCTGGCATTTTAACAGGGGTGTGTACAGATTTTATATCCACTGTACAGTTACATTTTTCCTTCCTCTTCACCTCCCTTCTGTGTCTTTCCAGACTTTAGTGGCATGAAGTGAGGCAAATGCTTTTCAGGTCCCCACAAGTTTAACAAGGTCATCCAAGTCCACTCTTTCCACTTATTTCTTATACAGATGTATTTCACAAATATGATTGATGTTTTGCAGTCTCACATTTATTCACTAATTTCTGTGTTGCTGGTCTTCCTCCTGTTTATCTGCATCACACAACTCCAAATTCTGGTTCAGTTCTGAGGTACTCCTAATTCTTCTAGTCATCTCTTGTGCTTCTCTGTCTCTCAAGCATTTTTCTTTGGAACAGTGAACAAGGTTTCATTTGCAAAGTCTCTCCATGTGCTTTATCATCAGAAGAATGAGGAACATAACTCCCTTCTGCTTGATGACTCATTTTTTATTGAATAGACTTTTGTATTTCCTCCTTAGCCTGTTCTGCATCAAAAAATGGCCTTGACCATCAAAGAAAAAAAATATTCTGAATAAGGCCTCTTGACATTCCCTGATTGCTGGAATAAATTTGTTTCTCTTCTACCTGGTGTACAGTGAATAATCATTTTCCACAAACACTCCATCTTTTAATACTTTGCCCTTTTGCCACAGTTTTGTCAGGATCAACTCTTTCTGATGGTAGGTTTTCATCTTTACTAATACAGGTTTTGGCTGCTTTCTCATAGCCAGGTTTGTAGTATACATAAGGTGTGCCTCTTCAATTAACAGTTCTTGCTATGGAATACCAGTCCAGTTGCTTCCTTATTTGTGCTGCCATAAAACTAATGTAGTCTGTTCCTTCTAGTTTCTGTGCTATAGCAGAAAAATCTCAGATTTTCCCTATGTACTTTGTCCACTACTTACGCCATTGTTTGAAACATCTCTTCCTGAACAGACTCTTACTCAGCCAGCCTCTTCTTCATTTTGACCTCTTATTTTTGCAGTTTTATCAGCTCATCTGAATATCTGTTTAAGGCTTCTTCCATTTTCTTCAGACTCTCATTATCTGAGTTGATATACTCTCAGTGTTTTTTTTAATCAGCAAATTTGACTTATTTTTCCTCTATATTATTTGAAGCCATGTATTGCACCATAGCTGGAGCTTGAACTATGTTTAGCTGAGCAGCTGTAGGATTCTTCCCAGTCAGTATTTTCTCTTCACCTTTTCAATCTGATTTTCTTTCAGGCTGTCTTAGGTTCTTCTCTGCTGACATCCAGGTAGTGCACTTACTAGCCAGTAAGTGAATTTACTAGTTCCTGGCCCTTTACTTTCACTTTATTTTTTCACACTGGGACAGTTGAAATTAAGGTATTAATCAGTGTGCAGCTGTCTTGGAAAACTAAAAATGACACAAAATCTTGTCAGTTACCCTTTTGAAGAAAGAGCCATCATGTAGGCCTCAGGAAAAGGATTCTGACCATGTATCTGGCTAAAGTTAGCTCGTCTCTTGCCGTTCAGCTATCTGCCCATGAGAGACCACTCAGTCTTCTCCATTGATGTTAATAATCAGCTTCTTATCTGGCCTCTGGCACCTGAAGTTTTTCAGTCTCAGAAGCCATTATCATCCTCTGCAGTACTACAGACATTGAAAAAACAGAGATCAAAGAGCTGCCGGTTTCATTGGTGAAAGACCAAGCATAGACCATGTAATTGTTGGAGGCAAATCCGTAATGTCCAGAGTTTGATTAGCCAGCCAAAATGACCTCACCATGGGTCCCAGTGTGAAAAGAGAAAGTAGCAATAAAATGTAGCTTTATTAAAAAATGGACTCTTGTATAAAAATAATTTTTTTCCCTAAAGGACAATACCAATTTGGCATAATTGGGTACAGTAATGGTGCATATATCCACCCCTCTTTATTGCTTATTAACCACTGATATAGTACATGAACATGTATGTGATATGAAAATTAAAAGCAAAAATAATACATTGTTTAAACATTCAATGAAGTTTAGAGCTTTAAAAAAATTTCAGTTTTTTGGAATGTGTGAAAGATGACCATAGTGAGGGTAGTAGGGAATTGAGATCTGAAAATGCAGAGTTGCATTAGCAGCTGTTATTGGATGCATGTTGTCTGTCCAGTCTGAATTCTGACTTGAATTTTAAATGTCATTTGAAGGAAAGATTTTATGTTATTAGCTGAATTAGTTCAGTTTTATTTTAATAATGTGATTATTATGACATAAGTTGAATGGCAGCTATCACGTGATGTTCATTAGTTTTATAAAATATGTCTGATGAAGTCTCATGTGAAAAGGTAGAGTCAAAATCACAATACATGTTTGATTGACTTTGAGTAACACATTCTGCTGTCAGACTTTTTCACAGTTACCTACTTTAAATTGCTGATACCTGAAAATCAATGTAAAATTAAGACAATTCTGGAGAGAAATCAACAGAAACAGAAGTACTAGTATCTTAAAGATCATAAGTTGCAGAGAAGAAATTCCGAACTGTGTACGATTATATACACTGACATCAAAGGTCCACGCATATGAGCAGCCAGAAGTATAATGTTGCATTAAAATGGAAGCTAGCGAAAATAATTCATTGTGCTGCCAGGAGACTCCTGAAGTAGTGCCTCCAAATTAGCTTTCACAGCAAGAGCTGACCCAAATGGTCCAGTTAAATTGTCCAGATAACATAGACTGTTGAAGAAGCTAGACAGATATACTCACTGTTCCAAAATTAAACTTTATTCTAAGGACTGAAACGTTAATTATTAAAAACATGTTCTTAAGTATGTAAAAAGTTGATGACTAGCTTAACTAATGTTACAGTTACAGTGCTCAGTGTAATGTAATGTATTTTTTAGCTTTAAGAAAAGTTTTGTGTTGGATATTGCACATATAATTTATAATGCTATTTGCAGCTATAATTGATATGTTGTGGGGTACACAGAAATTACAGAGAATTCAGTGTTTAGTAGAGGTGTCATGGGCCTTGAACCAAATCTGCTTTGTGTGTTGTGTTAAGCTTCCTGACATGGCACACTAAGATGAGAATATGGTCAAACCAGTCTTTAAAGCTTCAGTCTGAACAGCAGTATGTATTAAAGTTCCATTCTGTCACTAAGTGAACATTTGTAGCCTTGCACTTGTGACTGCACAGTTTGGTCTGACAACATAAAATGAAATGATTGGATGACACAAATACACTTCCTAGTTAAAAATCTGTCAGTTCTGGAGATGAATGCTCAGTAATTTGCAGATGTAGGTGTCCTTTGGCAGTTCCAGTCATTTCTAATAGGTGGCAAAGTGTATGCCTATAGCAGTGATTCTGTGCTTACATCAAGCTTTTGCACGTTAACTAAATGTTAGTCCCTAAACAATAATGTTACTCCCTAAACAATAATGTTACTCCCTCTTGAAAAGGTGGCAGTTCCCCTGCCATGTGCCATAACTTTGGGAAATCCCTGGTAGTGCATAAACATTGGTTAGATTAACTCATTACAGCTGAGTGACCTCTACAGGCATTTCTGCAGTTACCTCCTACTGCTCCTCTAGGCGTCAAATATTTCCTGTTCATATTTGCATTAATAATTCCAAACCCATGCTACATACAGCGTATCAAAATATTTTATCTTGAAGCATATATGATTCCAAACACAATTGTATTGATATATGACCTCTGTCAATAAGTATTTGTTAGAACTGGAAGGTGATAACATCATTTTTTAAAGGCTGAAGCCACATCCACTAGGAGTTAAAGGTACACACTCAAAAGAGCTCTACTGGGAGGAATGAGTTTTTAAGAGAGCACAAAGCAAACTGAGTTTTAACTGAAATGGATCTATCAGGCTTATCCTTTTTGAATACCTTAACAGTCAAGGGGCAACCCTTTTGTCAGGAAAATAAAACTCTTCTATGCTTTTCAACAGGGTAATAAGAAAATTAGGCTTCCCACTACCCTGCTTTGTGTACTGCTGGCAGAAGGATCTGGGTATGGTAGATTTTGCACCAGAAGCATCTTAACACAATTATTTAGTCAACTTCCAAGATGGCTGCATATTGAACAACAGGTTGATTAGAGCTCTCCCAGTATGAAAATAAACCTGTGGAAAATCCAGTAAAGGCTAGCAGTGTGGATTATATTTAAGATACCAGCTAGTCACTATACTTCTTGGATGTCAGCAAATAAGAAACCCGAAGAAAGCAATAGAAACTCAATTAGAAAAGGAAGAAAAAACTATGGTGGGAGAGTGCCTTTCAGCTGTTTAGCAAAACGTAGCTCAGGTGTCAGCAGTGGTAACAGAAGGTGTCTTCCAGTAATTTAGAGAAAAATAATTTAATTGCATTCAGAGTTTAAAATATGTGAAACACCAGAGGAATATATAAAGGCAAAAGGCTGAAATAAGAAGTTTTAAGTAGTTTTTCAGATGAGGTGATAAAACTGCCAAAATTATTGGATGACATGAAGGAAATACTTGCTTGAATATGAGACTTCTCAAGAGGAACTGTATCAAAAAATCATAGCTAAAAGACCGAGCATGCATTGAAAACCCAAGATTGTCTGCTAAACAAGATTGCCTGTTAAACAAGATAAACTGGAAAGAAGTGATTGCATTAGTTTTATGAACATACAAATAAGCAGCTGGACTGACTTACTTCTTGACCTCTCCAAAGCCTTCAATACTATCTCACACAGCCTACTCTTAACTAAACTCTCCAAACTTTACCTATCCTCCTCCTCTTTGAACTGGTTCTCTAGTTACCTATCTAACAGAAATCAAGCTGTAAAATGGAAAAAAGCCACCTCCTCTTTCCTTAGTACCCCTACAGGAGTCCCACAAGGCTCCATACTGGGTCCTCTTCTCTTCAATATTTTTATTAACGACTTCCACAAATCAATCCCACTCTCCAGCATCATCCAATACGCAGATGATTCTACTATCATCTGTTCTGCCCCTTCAATCACTACACTACAAAAACTCACTCAAGATGCCTTCTCTTCCACAGAGCAATGGATGCTAAGTAATCATCTAGCTCTCAATGCTACCAAGACCAAACTAATGTTATTTACTCCTTCTAAAATCACCCCTCCCAACATGAATACATTCTTAGTTACTAGCCAAAACAACTCACCTCTTGAAATAGTGTCAGAGACCAAACTACTTGGGGTCCAAATAGACAACCAACTTAAATTTAACTCCCACCTGCAAACAAACATCAAAAAAACTCATCAAAAACTTGGCATGCTCTATAGACAGAATGCCTACCTCACAGCTGCTACTAAAATTACCCTCTCTACTTCCTTCCTTATCCCCTCCCTTCTCTATGGCGCCCCACTACTAACTAATCTCCAGTCCCTTATTAAAAAACAGCTTAGCTCCTGCTATAACAAAATAGCAAAATTCACCACCAGCCATAAGTCCTCCACTCACCACTGTTTATCCCTCCATAAACTAAAATGGCTAGAACTTCCCAATCAACTAACTTATACTCAACTAACTCTAGCCCATAAGCTTATTCTAAACCCCTCCCTCTGTCCCTCCCTTTCCTCTGTCTTTAAAATGCACCTACCTAACAGAGTTCTAAGGTCAAATAATCAAAATCTACTAGAAGTGCACAAACCTACTCATCCCCCAGGCAAAAACCTTCTTTCCTTCAGCCTCGCTCGTCTCTGGAACTCCCTACCTCCACTCATCCGCACCACCTCGAACCACTATACCTTCAAAAAGTCTCTTTTCTTACATCTAGCATCACAGTGGGAATGCTCTTGCTCCCACCCTACATAACTAACATTACCTAATACCATTCTGTACAATATCTTACTTTAATCAGTTTACTTTGTTTGTTCTCTAATCTGTATTAATGTTTACATTTGTTCCACTAACTAGTATGTCTCATCTCAAAGTATTTACTGTTATTACTGATATTCCATAATCGATAAGTTTTACTCTGAGTCTGCCTTCATACTATTAATAACTGTCTGTACCTACATTGTCACTGTCAAATGTTGAATGTATATTTTGTTTTTGGAGCTTTTCTCCCCAGGACTCCATTGAAAACGGGTTCTTACGGCCCAATGGACTATCCTGGTAAACCAACTGCAATAAATAAAATAAATAAATAAATAAATGATACCGCAGGATTTGTTAACTGAAATGACAGATCATGTATATGCTCCAGATTTAACCATGAAAAAGCAATTAGAACCTGTGTTTGTAAAGATGTACTAATACCAACAGAAAGAGCTGCTCATAACAACATTGTGGAGGAAGAGAAAATATTAAAAATAGAGGACAGAAGAGTATGGAAAATATTTATACACTGTACACCAGGCAGAAGAGAACTGTCTTTATCCCTGAAATCAGAGGATTTTGAAAGGCAGATGTGAGATTGGAGTTGTTGTATCCAGTTATTTTTAAAATATTTTTTCTTAGAGGATCAAAGATTTGGATGCAGAGCAGGCAAAAGATGAAATAAAAAGTTTTGTCAACAAAGGGTAAGCCAGCAAGCTGAAGAGGACTGTTTCTCATTCCTCTGGCAGTAGCAAAGACCATAGAGAAGACTTTCCAGTTAAACCTTTTCCATTGTTCAAAAGGAAAGTCATTGAGCTTTAGAAAATGGACCAGGAGCTAAAAAAAAAAAAAACTTAGGAGAACATTGGAATTGAACCAGAAAACAGTGCTGAGTGGTCAAGATAAGAAAGAAGACCAGCAATAATGTGGAAAGTAAGAAATAAATGCAAGTATTATGAAGTGTCATTTCCATAAGATACAGTTTGGACATGAGAACTGTAGTGCAAGAAGTGGCTAAAAAGATTTGAAGTTGAAGTTTGCTTAATTGGTGGGTGGTCTGTAAAGCATAATTTCTGTTTTGTCATTGATATTTAAAAGAACAATTAAGGGACTGACAATGTAACTGTCAGCTATACAATGTTTTGTTTTCAGTAAAATGTATTGAAGTAAACTACATGTTACATTGTAAAGTAGTTCTGCTTATTGTGCAGTGGTATTTTAAATGTGAGATGGAGGTCTTCGGACCACTGTTTGATAGTGATATTAAAGTAAGAAAGCATTTTTTCTTGATTGTAATGTATGTGGAGTTCATAGTGTAACAAGATAAAGGTTAGATATAAGCGTTGTGATCTTGGGCTGCTTCGTGGAGAGGGGGATGTTTATTTATTTAATTTACATTAGTTTACCGGGAAAGTCCAATTGGACACAGGTCCATTTTTAGTGGAGGCCTGGGGAGAAAAGCTCCAAAAAAACAGTACAGTACAAAACAAAAGAGTGACAATGTTTTAACATTAGAAAAAAAACATATCAGTACATATTAATAATACAATCTAGCATGCTTCGTAGAGAATAACATTTCTGTAAAACATTTAGTAATAAGTCATTCTTGATATCAAATATGAATACTTGAGAAATTACAAATACATATATATATATATATATATATATATATATATTTTTTTTTTTTATTTTTTTTTTTTTGTGTGTGACTTCGACTGATGGAACTGTAGGTGATTTATCGTTTGATAAACCAGTAGAGAATGAAAGGGGGGAGCAGCCATTTGGTCCTTAGCAGAATCCCAGCAACAGTGCAGTGTTATGGCTTAACCTGGGGAGTCGCATGAGCAAATTCAGTTATTTGAGTAGTGGTTTTTGAGAAGTTTTTTTAAATTGGGAAGTAGAGATTTGGAAGTGAATTCCAGGTTCTGGCAATAGAGCATGCAAAGAGAGATTTGCCAGCATAATTTTTATGTTTGATGATATTTATGTAGTTGTGATTGCTAGATCTTAAGGGTCTACAGGTGGTATAGGGGGTGATTAGGTGCTGAAGGGCTGGGGTTTTGTCAGGGAGGTAGTAGAGTGTGTGAGCCATTGAAAGTTGGTTGAGTAGGAGGAGTTGAAGTAGCTCCAGCCAGTTCAGTTGCTTTTGAGGGCTAGACAATGATGGTTCTATGGGGAGGCATCAGTAGCAAACCTGGAAATCTTATTGTAGCATGATTCCATTTTGGTTAATTCAGTATGATGAAGGTTAGTTAAGATAGGTGAGGCATTAATAGGATGGATAAGGGATGGGTTCTTGCAATAGTGGCTTTGTTATATTTAGTAAGGAACTGTCTGTTCCTGTAAAGGAGACCAAGCTTTTTGTTAACTTTCTTGATTGTTTAGGCTATGTGTATGTCAAATTTTAGATTATTGTCGATTTCTATGCCTAATAGTTTTGTGTGTGAGGTTGGGGTGATTTGTATATTATCTTTAGATTTTATTGTAAAATCATTGTTTAGTGGAGGAGCCCTACCTGGGCTAAAGAGGATGAGTTTTGTTTTTTGGGATTAAGAATAAGTTTGATGTCAATGAACCATGTTTTAGCTAGGGTAAAGTCATGTTGAGTTATGGCTTTTAACTCGTTTAGGGTAGGGGCAGCACTTGTAATAGTTGTATTATCTGCGTATTGCACTACGGAGGCAGAGGGTGAGCATGAGGCTATCTGGTTAGTAAATAGTGAAAATAGCAAGGGACCAAGGAAGGACCCTTGGGGGGACGCCTATGGCAACTGGCAAAAGGGAGGACAATTGGTCTTGCCAAAGAACTGCCTGCTGACGGTCTGATAAGTAGTTATTGAACCAGGGTATGGTGGAGGAGCTTATGTTAAAGGAAGAGTGTCTAGGAGCCTGTTATGGTTAACCATATCAAAAGCTTTGGATAAGTCTAAAAATATGGAGGAAATGAATAGTCCATTGTTTCTATGTTGATTGACAATATTGGTGAATGAAAGTAATGCTGTGGTGGTACTATTGGACGGTCTGAAGCCATTTTGGGATTTGGATAATAGGTAATTTTTAAGAGGTACTGCATTAGTTGGGAATGAACTACTCTACTGATATTTTTGATAAAGGTGATAGAATTGCAATAGGGTGGTAGTTGGTAAGCTCAAGGGAGTTGCCCCCTTTGTTCAATGGTATAATATGTGATATTTTCCATGAGTGAGGTACTACACATTCTGCTATTGACCTATTTATAAGAATGGACATGGGATAGGCTATGGTTTCAGAGTTCTTGATAATTCTGTTTCAGGGGAGTGTTTTTAGTTTTTGAAATTTTAACCAAGCTTTGTCTCTTTCTTTCATTAAAGTTCTAGAATCTTTTGTTAGCCATGAGGCATAGTTAGTTTTGGTTCTAATGGTTCTGGGGGGTGCATGATAGTTTAAGATTTGTAGGAAGGTTGAGTTAAAGTATTGCATGGCTTCATCTAGAGATAGTTGTATTAGAGGAGTCCAGTTTCAACATATTAGTGAGTTGATTAGGTTATTGGCTGTAAAGTTTTTTTTTGTTACGTACTACTCTGAGGGTGGTTTGGTTGTTCTGGTGGGATCAGTTCCTAATTAAGAAGGAAGCTTGATGGTCACTCAGACTGTCAGGAAGACAGCCTGATTCTTGAGCCAAAGTGGGGTCTGATATAAGAATCCAGTCTAAGATGAATTGGTGTTTGGAGGTTTTGTCAATTCATGTAGGGGCAGATATAATCTGAGTAAATCCATGTAAGTTAATGTGGGTAGAGGGATTTTGGCTTACACAGTCAGCCCAGTCAATATTGAAGTCACCTAGAACTATGGTTTCTGTGGAAGGGAATATGTTAACCAGTTTAGTAGGTTTTCTAGTAAGCTAGAGTTATTGCCTGGTGCCTGATGATGTAAAGATGTACTCTTCATATCATATTATATATGTATTAAAATGTAATTTCCACAGTACTTGTATAAGTGTAGATTAATTTTCTTAATTTATGCTGCAGAGAAGAAATTTTTTAAGCAAACAGGCTAGAAAATGGAAAGCATGAAAATTTGTAGTTTTCCAGTGTTTGAGCGGTTTCTTGCATTTGAAAAGCTATTAGCGTTTTTTTTTCCCCTGTCTATCAACAAATGCCAGCAGTTGGAGATGGATAAGTATACAGTTGCAATTAATCATGAAATTACTGAATAATGTGGTCTGAAGCATTTGTATTAAAAACATCATGATTAATATTTAACAGGAAACTGTCAAGAAGTTAAGTGAAAATAAGTTTGATACTGAGAGACTTGAATACCTTTGCAAGTAGTTGCATCCCTAGCACTCTACTCTGTTATGATCTGCCAGTAACCTTAACAAACTGCAACAAATCATACAAGAATCCCTTAAATCCATTGAGACTTGGCTGTCTAACTCTCAACTCTTTCTAAATCCCCAAAAAATCAAAACTAATCTAATTCACTTCAAAGTAGCATTCTAAACTAAACTCCTTTTCCAATAACCTTTTTAAATCACACCCAATTTGAATTAATTTCTCCCACAAAACTGCTAGGGATTACAATCAATAAAAGTCTGACGTATGATATTCACATAGGGGAACTACTCAAAAAAGCACATCAAAACTTGGAGCAGTGTAGTTGATCAAACCCTATCTCACTTCCGTATCAAGGATGCATTTAGCATTTATCCTCTTACTTTCTAAAGTCTATGCTTTGCCCATATTGATTAACTTGCAGGCCACACTGTCCCTCAGCTTAGAGCAATGTTACAATAAAATAAATTCACCACTAATATTCTTAACAAATCCCACCACTGCCTGACCATCAAACAACTATCATTGCATTGATTCCCACATTCCTTATATCTTACCCAACTAGGACTTGCACATAAACTCCATAACAGTCCTGATCAATGTCAAGCCCTAACTAATATATTGCAACCTTACTCCCCAAACAGGCCACTACATTCCACTGACTGAGCTTTTGTTCAAATTTCCAAGTTACTTAACTCAGCCAGTGACTCCGTATAATCTTCTTTTGTTGCCAAAATGTGGAGATTCCTGCTTCTAGCTTTCAAACAGATCCACAACCACAGAATCTTCAAATTAGAATGTAAACAACTTAAAGTCACCAGGCACTGCTCTTGCTCTACTCTGACATAACTCCCCCAGCCTCTGCTCCTTCTCTTCCTGGCTAACACCCCATTGCCCTTGTCTCCACACTTCTCTGCCCCTCTTTCATTATTATTCGTACCCAAATCACAACATTTAAACTAATAACAAATGTCCTTTACATCATTTATTTTATTTGCCTTTGTGTTTCTTTACCTTTTCAGCAGAGGCCTGGAGAGAGAAAAGCTCCAATATACACAATACAGAATAGTAGCACAAATTACAATTTAGTTAAACACTTGATTTTTTTATATAGGCACAGTGGAGCACAGTTCAGTGTAGCTAATCTAGTAAGTGTATTTCTGGAGTAATTTAAATTAATAACTGTTTCATTTTTGGTATTGGTACAAAAAAATAAAGTTCAAAGTGGCTAACATTAAACATTCAATTAAGTATATTTCTGGAGTAAAAGAAAATTAGGTACTTACGTATTATTGCAACCACATTTTTGCAGTTACAAAATTGACATACCTCAACTGCTATGAGTGCAGGAAACACTGAAAGGTGCTACACAAAGTCCTTATTGTTGAGGAAAATGTTTGCATTACTTTCAGGAAGACAGAAATTGTAAGAAATCCTCTTCCTGATTTACGTGCATTACAGACGCTTTCATTGTCATGGCTGCTAGCGTGCTGACAAATGGAAAGTGTAAGTAGCGGTTTGTACAAAGAGTCTAGCAGCAACTTTGAAATTGTGTCCCTATCTTGTGTGGGTTACAGTTCACAGACGTAATGTATTATTAAGAACACGCCCAGCAGAAGAGATGAATGGGCTTAGGATGAGCTACAGTTGTTTCCTGCATTTCGCACGTAACGTTTGTTTTATATTTTAATTTTTTAACATATCTGTGTCCCCAGTCCCTTGCACGCACCTAGGCACATGTTAACCTCTGCAGTGTCCCATTCTGCCTAGTATTTTTAAAGTAGCCCTCGCAAACATTTTGGTGTCCGATTCACCCTACACTCTTACTGTCAGTAAATAATGGCATGCGTTTCTTTTCAGACCTCATTGGCCTGAAACACAAAACAGACTTCCACAAGGAAAGTGTGTGTTGTTTTTACTTTCCAAATGTGTGCTTCTTCTCCATCTGTATATGATTTCTGCTATGTTTCATTAAGTTCCTGCCATCTGAGTAGTGCTCATCATTGCTTGATTGAGGCAGTGAATGTGACAGGAACACTCGGCAAGAATGATGGCAGCTTTGGCAGCTGCTTGCAAAAACGGGCAAGGGCATCACTGCTACATCATAAAGGAATGCAGTGTGTAGCTGCTGACAGAAAGTAGCTGCCTCTGATTACAGCTTACTGTGTTCCTCAGACTTAAGCAGTGTAATCCGACAGTTGAAAAAACTTTGAACATCAATTATCGGTGTTAAATGCACTGCTGTCACTTGCAGTATCTGCATTTGGCGGCCACTAAAATGTGGTTGCAATAATACGCAAGTACCAAAAATTAATATTCCTGACGTATGTTAAAATCTTGTTTAGACACCAATTTAGTTATTGTACTAGCAGTAGTAACTGGTTGACTAGTAGAATAGATCCAGATATTGTAAGATCGATCAATTCTATCAGGTAGGAAGAGAAGAAGTTTGTGTAGGACTAGAGTTAGTGTTAGTTCTAGGAATTAATTGAAATGTGATAGTTGATAGGAGTATTGGCAGGCAGCTTGGAGTAATGCGGATATTAGTTTTAAGGCTTGATGAGTGGATGAGAATGGTCACATTTTTTGTTTACCCTGTAGGAATGCATGAACAAAACCTAAAAGAAATTTTTTTTTCAGTAGAGGCTTGAATTGTGAGATTCTGTCTGCCTGTCTCAGAGGTTGGAATAGTTTGTTCCAGAGCTTAAACAGATAGTTTGAGTACAGTGAGTCTTCAGATCTGCTGCTTGATTTGGTGGTGCTTGTTAGATTTTTAAGGCTAGTGCTTAGGTTTCTGGGAAGTGGAATAGAGTTTTAGGAGGTGCAGTGAAGGGCAATTCTCTGGTTTATTAATGAGCTTGTGTTCGGTGAGTAGTTTATTGTATAAGAGGTGTTGTGGAATCTCTAGCCAATGTGTTTTACTCATAATGCTGTGCTCAAGTATTCATAGTAAATTTTGCAGCCTTGTTGTAGCATGTCTCTAGTTTTGATTGTTGAGTAGCTTGTAGGTTTCCCAGTAAAGGAGATGCATACAGAAGGATTGGAAGAAGATGTGGTAGCAATAGTCTTTCTAGCGGAGGCTGTGAGGTAATGGTTGGCTCTGTATAGGAGGCCTAGTTTTTGGTGTTTTTAGTTTCTTGTATATGGTGGTCATATTTTAGGTTGCTGTCAATATCGCTGCCAAGTAATTTTGTGTGTGGAACAATTTCTACTTATGTGTTGTTGGCTGACATGATTGAGTAGTCAGTTATTTTGTAGGCCTTTTGTTTTGGGGAGAAAGTCATTAGTTTGTTTTTCTTTGGGTTTAGAATTAGGTTTGAGCTCATGAGCCATGTTTCTATGGAAGAGAAGGACTCGTGGATGAGTTATTGTAGATTGTCTAAGGTTTAGGCATAGCAGGTGAAGGTAGAATCGTCTGCATACTGAACTATAGATTCATGTTTGGCTGAGGTATGTAGGTTGTTGATGAAAATATTAAATAGTAGTGGTCAAAGTATAGAACCCTGGGAGACACAGACAGTAACAGGTAGAACTGCTGGAAATTTTGTTTGACATTTTACTGTTTGTTGGTTAGTAAGGTAGCAACCCAACCAAGATATGGAGGAGGTGGATACACCAAAAGATGTTAGTTTTGTTAGTAGCTTATGATAAGAAATGGTGGCAAAAGCCTTCAATAGAGCTAGAAGCATCATGGATGCTATGTTCCCATTGTATCTCTAGACACTAATAGTGTTGGTGAAACTGAGCAGGGTTGTGGTGGTACTATGGTGAGAGCAGCAACTGTGGTATTTGGGAATGAGGAGATTATATCTAGGATTTGTTTGAGTAACTTGAGCATGGATGCATTTCTCAAGGATTTTTGATAATGGAGGTAATATGACAGTGGTGCTGTAGTTTGATGGGTCCCTGGACTTTCCACCTTTGTGCAAGGGAATAATTTAGACTGTTCTCAAGAGCAGGAGGACATAGTTTTCTTTAATGGATCGGTTGATTAGGATGGAGACAGGGTAGGCAAGAGCACTGAATGCCAGTATAATATATTTGCTTGGTAAGCTGTCAGTGGCTAGTGTGGAGGGTTTTATTTTGTGGAGGAGATTTCTGATGGTAATAGTATGGTTTGTTTGCAAAGTGAAAGTAATCAACAGGTTGTTAGCTTGTTTGGGAATGGTAGGGGGGTGGTTAGCATCTTTGATGAGGAAGATAACTGAATTGATAAAGTGGGAGTTAAACTGGTTTGCAATAACGTCTGTTAGTTGTAGGCAAAGCAGTGGTTGTTGCACATGGTTTCAGGTATTTTATGGATGACCAGAATTGTTTAGGATTTGTTTGTTGTGTGTGTTGTAAGTAAGTGAAATAATTTTTTGTCTTGTTTTATTTGGTACTGCTTTTTATTTCTTAGTTGTCTCTAATTTTACGAACTATAAAACCAGGAACGAGTACGGCTTCAGGTAAAAAAATTATTTAATAGAGGTTAGTGCTTTCATTCCTTTACCAGGCACTTCATCAGACAAATGACAACAATTGTAACTCTGAATTTTTAACAAATCTAATTAATTAACACAATCAATTAATGACATAACTTCCTTTCCTTTAAAATTGTCTTTAAAGGCACATAGCCATTCAGTCCAGGAGGTCTATGTGTCTGCAATAACAAAATCCATTTCTGTATAATATTATTAACATCCCCTCCCCTTTTATTTATTACAACATTTTGTAAAACTAAAAACTTGAGTGTTCCTTATATACTTGAACATGTCTATATAATGGACTAGTAATATCTTTATTTCTAATATAACCTATATGTTCCAATATCCTTTCTTTTAAACTCATACTGGTCTTACCTACATAGAAACTACCACATAAAATACAATATGCAAGGTAAACCAGATGCCTGCTACAGCAATCTGAATAGAAAATAGGAATAAATACATATTCTAAAACAGGGTGTTTGAACGTCTTTACATTAGAAATAAAAGGGCATGCTGTACAATTCCTACAGGCAAAATTGCCATGTTTAGAGGATTGTAGTCCTTTTGTCTTAGTGTTATTATAACGTAATTGTTGTTTAAGTGACTTAGCAGTCTTAAAACAAAACCATGGATTATCACCTACTACCTCATGTATCTTTTTATCTGAAATAAGGGCTGACAATTTTGTCCGATCACATCACATACCTTCCCTACGTCACTTGTAAAAGTTATAGTTGGCCTAACATATTTATTGTATGCATTATTCATTTTCCTCTTATAATTAGTTTTGGAGAATCATCTATATCTGTAATATATCAAACAACGCTCCTCATTAGCACTCTTCAAGAAAAATCTTGATGATTGGATGGGAGATAGGAAATTCACCCTGGGGATCACTTCTGTGGCTCTGCTCGACAGTGGCACAGGAAAATAATTTTCTTGGGTGGCAAAAGCCAGGGTACCTTTTGGCTAGGCTTATATAGGCCCTAGTACCTACCTATGAACCTATAATTAGTGACATGATGAAGATCCTTATCATGATACCCCCTTTCTTTTAATTCTTGTTTAAATGTCTCTTGTGCTTTATGCAACTGAACGTCCTGTGTGTGCAGTCTTGATATTCTAAGTGTTTAACTTTTTGTTATATTATTAAATCCATACCCTGGATGCATACTGATGCGATTAAATAATGTATTCTTTTTACAAGGATTCTTATATATAAGGTGAAAGAGGCATGATAGAGATTTCTATATATAAGAAACCTTGTAAAAGGAATACATTATTACATCACACCAGAAAATAAAAGGTGTAAAAACAAGCAAACCAAACCACTTTAGTCAAGAATCCCCACTTGGACGACCTTCTTATTCTGCACCAGGGTCCGCTAACCCTGTCCAAATACCTGGACATGGTCTGCAACTTTCTACAGAATCTAGGCTATACACTGAATTGTCTAAAGTCTCAAATGACTCCTTCCCAAGATCTAGTCTTCCTGGGGTGCAGGATATGGACAGACTTGATGTCAGTCTTTGTCTCAACCCAGAAAGTGGAATTTCTTTTTCTCTGTTCTTACACTGCCTGCTACCTCTGTCTACCATCTCAGCCAGGGAATTTCTCAGGATAGTAGGTATATGGCCTCCTTGATTCCCACGATCCCTCTAGCCAGGATGCACATGAGGAAGTTCCAATGGATCTTGAGAAATTCTTGGAGCCAGCACTCCCATCCCACCATTGCCACTATTACCCTCAGTCAAGGAGTACCCTTGCAGATTCCCCCACCAAAACAGCATCTTTTCACAGATGCATCAGATTCAGGTTGGGGAGCTATCCTACACCACGCCAATAATCAGCACAAAGTACAGGGGGAGTGGACCATTCAAGAAAGGAAGGACCACATCAACCTAAAAGAGCTAAAGGCCTTATCCTTGGCTATGCTAGCCTTCCAAGACATCCTTCTCCCAGGGACCCTGAAGGTCATCACAGACAACATGACTGTCCTGTGGTACATAAACAAGCAAGGAGGAACAAAATCGTACCCCCTCTGCAGTCTGGCTAGAAGATATGGACCCTGGTAGCAGCACTTAAAATTCAATTGCAGGCAGTTTACATCCCATCAGAAGAAAATGGGATGGCAGACACTCTCCCACGAATGGATGCTTCACAGGGTGGTATTTCAGGATCTAATTCACAGGTGGGGTATTCCTCAGACAGATCTGTTTGCCTCCCCCAGAACAAACAGATGCCCCCCTTCTGCACAAGGCTCCCCCATCCACAAGTATGTAGGGTGGACGCCTTCTCCTTTTCGTGGAAGGCCATGTTCCTGTATGCCTTCCCTCCTTTTCCTCTGATTCAAAGTCCTCCTGAAAATACAGAAGGACAAACCAAAAATCCTGCTGGTGATTGTCTTTTGGCCAAGACAGCATTGGTTTCTCCAACTCTACCTCGTAGCCCATGGCAATCACCACAGGTTACCTCACTGCTTCGACCTGCTCACACAAGACAAGGGAACCCTTATTGAATCTCAAGCTGACACTGTGGGTGATAGGGTTCTGATCCCAGAGGACATACTCAATGTCCTGCAGGAGGCCAGGAAGCCTAGTACTTATTAAAGTAGAAAAGATTCTCCCATTGGTACCTCAAGAGAAAACAGGACCCATTCCTAGTTTCTGTTCCACTGGTCCTTTCCTACTTGTGCGAGTTACTACATTGGGGACTGACCTACTCATCAGTAAAAGTGCACCTGTCTGCTATTTCTGTTGCCTTCTCTTGACTCCACCTGTAGCTTCCAGGTTGGAAGTCAGGCTGGTTTTAAAAGGGATCCTTCACATAAGACCCTCTCGTAAGCCCATTCCTCCTCCTTGGGACTTTAACTTTGTGCTGGAAAAACTTACATTTGCCCCCTTTGAGTCAGCCCACCAGTCCACCCTAAAATTCTGTACATGGAAAACAGTCTTGCAACTGGCCTTTACTTCTGCCAGAAGGGTCTCAGAGATCTAAGCCCATATGGCTTCTCCTCCATGTCTTATTTTTCATAAAGGTAGGGTTTGTCTCAGAACTAACCCTTCTTTCAAGCCAAAGGTAGTTAATGAAATTTCCTTAAACCAGACCATTAATCTCCCTGCCTTTTACCCTCAGCCACAGAACTCCTCAGCAAGGGCTTTGCATTCCCTGGATATTCATAGGCAACTGAGATTCTACGTAGACAAGACAAAACTTGTCAGACGGTCTGACCAGCTTTTTGTCTCCTTCCATCCTAGAGTACTTGGCAGTGCAGTGTCTAAACCCACACATGCCTCTTGGATTTCTAAGGTGATAGCCTTTTGTTATTCCTTTCATGGAAGGCAACTGAGTTCACCTGTCAAGGCCCTTTCCACCAGAGCAGCTTCCTCCTCAGCAGCCTTTTTCAAAGGAGTTGATTATACCTCTATCCTAGAGGCTGCAACTTGGTCTTCTGTACATACCTTTACCAAGCATTACAAACTAGATCTGATCTCCAGGGCTAGAGCAGGATTTGCTAAGTCCATGCTACAGGGTCTCTTTGACTCTGCTGCCCTACCTACCTCCCATGCAACTTCCTAGAGAGTTGTGGTACTCTCCCTAAGGTTATGAATACTGCAGCATGACAATAGGACATAGAATAGTTGTGTAAGAACTTACCATAACCATAGATGTCCTTTTCTTCCATGTTGCAGTATTCAATCCCACCCACCACCCCCTTGTTTCTTGAACATACTTAGAACACTGTTTTGATGTGCCTGGGGAAATTTGGCTTGGGAGCTTTCCTCCTGCTCCTGGGGTCACTCTCTCTATGTGGCAGCCAATTTCTGAGTTTGGTACGTGTAGACATCACAGATATAGCCAACATCAGTTTATGGCCCCTACATGCAACATCGCATGTACCTCGGCTTCTAAAACTTTGGTCTACTGGCCGGATGTCCGGTGCTGCAGCCAGCAACTCCCTAAGGTTATGAATACTGCAACATGGAAGAGAAGGACATCTGTGGTTATGGTAAGTTCTTACACAACTATTCTTTCTTATCACTCCTTGCCTGTGTTGTCAAGCACCCCAAGCTACTATTCAGACTCTGGAAAATACCATGTATTTCTCAAGTTGGAGTGACATTTTTGACTGCAAACTTTGTATCACCCAAACTCTGTTTGCTGAGGGGGGACAATGTGCTGATGTCAAATTAAGCACTAAGGTGCTACACTGAAATCCCTGAGGGTCAGATTGACAGTCTTGGGTGTCTTTTGTAACAGAGTACCATGTCACTCCTTGGAGGTGTTAAAAAGTCACAAAGGAGGCTGTTTTTTTGCCTTTTTATGCATAGTTACAAAATGTAGGGTTGGACAGTTATTTCAGTGTCCGTTTTTGTTAGGAGTGTGGGTATATGATTTAATTGCAATTTGAGGACTATTGCATGTCTCCATCAGCAGTAAAAAAAAAATCACATAAATTTGATAGATAGAGCAAGCCTTTTCTGATTTCAAACTTCACATCACCAAAATTCCATGTGCTGAAAACAGTGCTGTCTTGTTAAATTTGGCACTGAGCTGCTGTGAAATTCCTAAGGGCAGAGTGGTATTCTTAGGTGTGTTTTGTACTCGCATCCTGGAAATGTTTGTTCAAAAGTCTTAGTGGAGGGAGGACTAACACACAGCTTTTTCCACTTAGGTAACAAATGTAGGGTTTCACAAGCATTTTTTTAACATAGTCTGACATGCTGCACTACACCCTGTTTCTGTTTGGGATTGGGTACATGCCTTCTGCACATTGTGAAAAATGCAGCATATGTCCAGAATTCATCTTTAATGAGGTGTCATTGGATCAGAATTAAAAATTCTGTGCATTTCTCCTGATTAATGAAGTTTCTTTCCCTGGAGTTATGACTGTGCCCCCCTCCACCCCAGAAAAATGTGAATGTAGTGTATATTACATGACGATAAAGTTGTGTATGTCTTGTTTTTGCAACTTGAATCACTAAGTGGATTGTGTAGGGGATGGTCATGGCATTCAGATAATTAATTTTGTAGGATTAGTTCAAACTGTTTCAAAAATGTTGTCTTACATTGCTAAGTGCCACCCATTGTCTTATGCGCAGCCATCTGGGTGCTCTGTTTTAGTCATTTGTTTCTTTAACAGTCTGACAGTATATATATCCAAGGCATATTTCTTAGTTTGTACTCATGAAATCAGAAAACAAATACTCAAAACAATACTCTTTCTTAAAAAGGTGATTTCTTAACTACATTTAAACTGTTATTGCAAAATATGGATATTTTTGCTTGTTCTGACCATGACAGGGACCATGTCTGAGATATCTGGGATTTCCAGTCTGGTTTCCATGATTGCTTTTAGGACATGCAGTGTGTAGTACAAGGCCATCTATGTATATGTCTTGCCCTGAAAATTAAGAATTTCTTGAAAATATTTACATATGTTGTTTGCAGTAATGGTAAAATTCAGGCCAGAATGGCCTTCCAAAGTTGACAGACTGCATCATTTGCAAAACAATCATTTGAAAATAATAGTGTTGCTGCCTTTTGATTAAGAAATATAAAAGCTGTCCAAGAATAAATGAGTAGTGTAGTGACTTTAGGTTTAAAGAAAGTTTGGATTTCTATATACATTTGATATTTTATTGTTTTACAAGACTTCTGGAATAAAAATTACATTTTTTTTCTCAGCAGAATTCAAAATGCAGCTGCTGCTTCAGCGTTTACAGATAGGAGCACAGTATGATGCTGCTTTATATATGCGGTTATATTAATAGCATTACTCTGAAAATGTAATGAGAAAATATCAAACTATCTTGGATATAGAAGACATAATGTATAGAAAATAGAAATAAGAAAAAATGTTGCTTTGGGAACATTACTGAAAATCCTCTGCAAATGATTAGTAGTAACAGAGATTAACTCCTTACAATCAAGTGGACTATAGCTGCTGTATATATTTTAAATTGAACTCTTTTCGTTAACTTTTATTACAGGTAGTAGCTATCTTGTGAGTCATTCTTGGTTTAAAAAGTAAATAAAACATAAAATAAACAATCTTTTTTTTCTTTTTAGATGATGACATTGTCACTGTTCATGACCAGGCAAAGCTAATTATCGCAGTTGTGGTTGGTCTTTTAGCAGCAGCTATAGTGGCTGGAGTAGCCTATTGGATCTACATGAGAACAAAGTAAGACCTTATTTATGAAAAGATTGCAGAGACTTAAGTGATTCATCTGTATATTAATTTTGGTTTAATTTCCATGTGCTGTATAATGTTTTATAGAAAACTGTTTTAAATTTCATAGGAGTAATGTTGAAGTATTTGCAACATGTGTGAAGCCTGTTTATAGTGCATGCAAGGTTAAAAGTTGTCTTGTTTTGAAGTATCTTTACCCAGTGTAGCTGTATTGTCATTTGGAGTACACTATAGCTGGGATTTGTAGAGGAGTGCTGTGCACTTACACAGCTGTAATACTGAAGGAAGACATAAGTGCCATTTTAGTTACCATAAAATCCCCAAACTCGTCTTTTCTATTGAGTTTCTACTTAGTAGTGGAGACATTCATCCAAATCCAGAACCAGCAAGTCCCACCTACCTGAACTCAAATCCATTATGAAGCAATCCATGTTAAAAGATTTTCCACATGAATATCAAAACCATGTGCAGTAAACTGCCTCAGTTCCATGCTGAAGGAAGACAGCTCACAGCCAATCAGACATGTTATCATTTTTGAATATTGCCCACACTACGTGTATGACTGCTGCATACATTAATTAGCACTATGTTATGCACTATTTTTCAATGAATCCCAGCTTGTATTTTAAACATACCCTGTTAATAAAGTATTGGTTTATGTTACAGGTAAGATGTGATGTGGCTTTGTTAATGCAAGAATACATAAAACTGAGCCTCGTTATGTAACAGTGCAATAGTTGTGATAAAGATACATTAACAGCTGTACTGCAGGAAGAAGGAAATATTTGCTAAAAAAAAAACACTTTTTCCTTTAACAAATATGTATTGGTGCTAATTGCCATATTTCAATAATGCCATGTTTCCGATTCAAATACTAGCATCAACATGTATACTGTGAATGAGTATTGTGTTCTGTAGTGATTTCTAACTTCACTTTATCTTTATCCATCTGTTTAGTCACATTTATTTTAATTATTTTTTCTCCTTTTATTTCTTTTTTTGTGTGTTTGTGTGTGTGGCTATTGCCAAAGAGGCTGATTTTGTTGATAAATGGGGGAAAACTGTATTTCAGACCAGTTCTTTTGTCTCTCATCAGAAAACTGTCAGGGGAATCTTGTTTCCCATGTAACTATATGAGCATAGGAGCACATTTAATGAAAGATTTGCATACTAAAAACTAGGGACTTTACATTCCCTTGTATATTTCCTTCATAATTTAAAATTAAATGGCCTCAGTGGCTTAGGGTGCATGGATGTGTGTGGATGTATACAGTTATTTTTTATTCTGCCAGTTAGTGTAAGCTGATGACGGGGCACAAACAACTGTCTGTCTGATTCCCTTGTATATTCTGTGTTCCTTTTAGCAATAGAAAGTAATGACTACACTGATGTGCAGTTTTAGATTAATTTTTCATTCCTTTCAATCATGATAATCTCCAACCAGCTGCAAGATTTCCCGCCCTTTACATGTTTCCTTTTATATTTAATAAACATGAAAGACAGTGGTAATGGCAGTTGAGATGTACTACTGGTTCTTGCCATCTGCTACACTTTGTTTTACTGTAAGATATTAGTCATCTTTGGGTTGTCCCTTTGAAGTAGTCATGATTCTGTTAACGACATGGATTTTTCTTTTTGCTGGTTTGTCTGTACTCACTTCATCATGGTAGTGAAGGCTGCCAGATTCCTAAATCACATTGTTTAGTGTCAAGGTTCTGTTAAAAGATCTGGTAGTTGGGATACTTTGAAACTGTAATATCCATAACATAGTACTGATCTGTGTAAACTGTAGTATCTTACCACCAGAATCTTACTAAACCTTTTGTAACACTTTCTCCACAGTCCTGCCTCCTCTTCACCCATCCATCTCTCTCTCGTTAATCCCTTCCTCTCTTGCTACCCCTTTATTTTTATTTTATTTATTTATTTGAGTTTATATATCCCTAGTCATATTATAAATATATGATAATATATTGAACATTTGTAAATAAACATTTGACCTGTACTCTTTATGCATTGTATCATATCTTTTTAAAACCATTGGATAGTATAAGTCCACTGCCTTAATGTATCATCTTAACTGTATTCATATTTATTTATTGACATTTGATTATTGTGAAAGTCCGATTGGGTAGAAGCCCATTTTCACCGGAGTCCCAGGCAGAAAAGCACCCAATTAATACAAAACATTTTAAGAACAGCAATTTTGCAGTCTTCAAAAATAAAACAAAAACATCTGCAGTTTAAATAATCGTAACAAACTAGACATAATATAAAAACATTGGTTAAAAATTGATACAAGTTATATGACAATCATTTAATATTTAGAGTAATTTTAGATTGTTTGTAGAGAATTTAAAGGTAAATTAGTGTAATACAAACAGGAATTGCAATACGAAGTGAGGGAAAAACAGGCTTATGGTATATTTAGAGAGTAAGTCAGGGAAGAGAATCTGATAGAAGTAACAAAGTAAATGAAGGCAGAGTAAGGAGGTATACGGAATGAAACAGTACTTGTTCACATTTATGGGTGTAGTTTATCCTGGTTTTGAGCAAGAACAGAAACATATTCTAGCTAAGAAGTCTTTCAGAGTGGTTTTGAAAGATGGGAGGAAGGGTATTCACCTGGTGAATGATTCCTGCCCTCTGGTCAAATCATAACTGAGAGCAATCTGTTTATTGCCAGTACAAAGCAATTAACAGAGAGGGCAAAATAAACTTCTGTCATTTCCTGAGGCTAAATAATTGGCATTTGCAGCATAGTCTACTGGTCAAGAAAAAAGGGTACAGGGGCCAGCTTAGTACAAGTTCCTTACAGTGCATGGACTATTTCACAGAGACTTTCAGTCACAGAGCAGAAATGTATTAAATTGTTTTACTTACTGCACCATTTTTGTTATATCATTTTTTTTGGTCTGTTCTGGGGCTTAGACTGAATTTGCTCTGCTGTGATCAGGACTCTATACTGATGAACAAATTTGAATAAATAAAAAAGTAAATAAAAATAACATAATGTAGATGTAAAGACAAGTGCTTAAATTTAGTTCCTCTTGTAGACATCATGTAACAATATGCTTCTGAAGTGCACTAAATGTCTCACAGAAGCCTGCAGCTGTAGTTGTTACTGCAGCACCTATGATTGTCTTTATAGTTCATAGGTGGTTACTAGGCTATTAACTTGAAAGTCTTTATAAGCCAGTTGTTGTGTCTTTCGGCTTTTCCCGGTTAAGGGTCGCCACAGCAGAACTCCGGACCACTAATGATTGGCAGTTGATTTTTACATGCCGAGTTGCCAGCCCTGACGTGCAACCTTCAATGAAGGTACGCCCATTCATGCATGTCTCCACACAGAAGACGCTCTAGCTGAGAATCGAACAGGACAATGTCTATCTGTGAGGCGACAACGCTACCGCAGCACCACCACCGCAAAAGTCTTTATAAGCCAGTACCCAGTATAATACTAGAGAAACTCAATATACAGGATCTTGCCCAAACTCGAAATCTTAGTTAGAAACGACTGCCCATATCTAGGAGGGTCATAGGTGAAATCCCCAGCAGGAGTTTGTTTCCTATCCAGTCATCCAGGCTTCCCTTAAACAGGATCATAGAGTGGCTTTATTTGATGTGAATTGGTCGCCTATTCCAGAGGTGTGGCAACCTCTGAGAGACGTATCTATCTCTCCAGCAGGTTTTATTTATATCGCAGGCCAGGTTAAGGTCCCAGGAGCTGGTGACCCTTGTCCCATTTGACTTGTGGATGTGCAGAATTTCCATTAGGGTTGGATCTGAGATTGCTCTGTAGACCACGCACAATTCTCCTGTAAGTAGTCTGTACTCTACTGAGTACAATGACTTCAGTCTGTCAATGTATGACATGTGCTGGAGACCCTGAATTTTCTTGGTTAAAAGTCTCTGAGATCTCTCAAGTTGCTGCAGGTGCCTGGCAAGGTAGATACCAAAGGGAACACTGTACTCAATTATTGGCCTGATAAGGGTGGAATACAGTGATGTTATGACCTCTTTCCCTCTTGAGGCAATGCCTTTTCTAATGAGGTGTGCAACATAGAATGCTTTCCTTACCACAGTAAACACATGGTGGTCAAAGTTTAGGCTACAGTCAACTTGCATTCCCAAATCTCTCACTACTGAGTTGTTGCTTAGGGTATTATTATTTATATGATAGTCTGCGGGGATATCGTTTTTACCGGAGGGGATGATGATGCAGATTTTAGCACTGAGTTTGAGTCCATGGTTTTGGCACCAGTCATTGGGTTGTGCAAGTCCCCCTTGAGGTATACTGACATTGTTTGGGGATTCAGTGATTGCACTTAATTTGCAGTCATCAGCAAACTTAGTCAGCCACAGCACCTCTGTTTTGGCGTGAATGTCTGAGAAGTATATTCCAAACAATAGAAGAAGATAGTACTAAGATTCTTGATGCTTCCGTTACTACTGAGCAATTATTTGAACAATCTGTTAGGAATCAACTGATTTGAATTGGAAAATAAGAAAAAGAAAGTGACTCAGTGCTCTAGGAACTCATTAAAAAGTTTGCCTTTAGAAAATGTCATATCCTCAGAAGTGGAAGCAAATCAAGAAATGTTAATGTGAGATGCATTAAGAGTTTGTAACGTTCCCTTTCCTCATCTTCTGCTTCCCCTTTCCTTCTTTAGTAGGAGCTATCTACAGGTGGAAGCAGACTACTTCAGACAAGTAGATTCTGCAGGTTATTCCCAAAGTTCATTCACTTTTATTCAAATGCCTGTTTTATACATTTCAGGGTTATGGGTAGCTGGAGCTTATCCAAGCAAACAGTGGGTACCAGTAGTGGACAGGAGACTGTTCTGTCTCATGACAGATGTGCGTATATAGGTGCACACACTCATGTACCACATAATGCCTGTGGGCAGTTTAGTTGATCGCCCATTCTTGAAACAGCATGTCTTTGAAATGTAGAGGAAATCAGAGCCTCATCAAAACCCACATAGATTCAGAGAGATCATGCAGACTCTGAACAGAAGGTGCCCTACTTAGGAACAGAACTGAAGAACCAAGAGCTGTGAGACAGCAATGAAAAATGTTGCATCATTGGAACTAACCATTTAGAAGTAAAAAATAAAAAAAAATCAGAACAAATGATTTTTTCAAGAACATTTGTGGTTCCAAAAATTTGGAAGACCTGTTTGGGCAAGTTCATTTTAACGAAAGCTCATCTGCTGACTGTAAAGAATGTGCTTCCTTTAGTAGATGAGGATGTTTGATAACAGATTTAGATACAAAAGATACTTATCTTCATATCCCATTTAGCCCCAAAAACACATTTGCAAGATTTCAAGATAGAAAGCATCATTTTCAGTTCTTAGCTCTGAAACTGAACAAAAAATAGTAGACTCAATATTTGCTTACATGATGATATAGAGCATTCCTGTGTTGCTCTTTGTAGATGACTGTCAGCTGAGTCTTTCACCCATTTGGACCATTGTCTAACATTGATGAAACCATTCTTGTTCTAGAGATCACATTAACCTCAGAAAAAATCCTCCACTCAAAAGTACTTGTTTTTAGCATCAATTCTGAGCCCTGTCACTACCACTGTATTTCCTCTAGAAAAAAAAACTAAAGGTAATCTCTTCATTTATGAACTATACAACAAGGCTTCCTGCAACACCAATGGGTTCTGCAGGTTATTTCCAGAGTTTATTCACTCATTTTCGGATACCTGTGTTATCCAATTTGTAAAGGACTTGAGCAATTGTCAGGTCATATCTATGGCAACTCAGTCTCTTTCTCAGGAAGATTACCTTTACAAAATAATCTTTAAAGACTTACTATTAGTTTTACCTTCTAAAATAGTCTTTATAAAACTTTTTTTTTGGTTAATAAGCTTTTCTAAGTGAGATAACCTTTAAAATCTTTATAAAGACTGTTTATGTTTTATTAATTGTAGAACTGACTTGTAAGGTGAAAACTTTTTAAATAATGCTGTAATTTCTTATTTAACCTCAGAAGAAATACACTTCAAACAACATTCAAGGCATCTCACAGTGGGCAAAATAAGCCTGGATTAAAAACAAAAATGCAAAAAAAAAAAAAAAAATCTGTCTCGTAACTCGTGTTTTATTAAACGTTTTCTTGGAGTTGCTTTGAGATGCATGTTTGTTGTTTTGTAAGAAATGCACTTAACAGAGTTTTCTTCAGTAAAAGAACTACTGTTTATTTGTCCAAAGAAAAAGTTAACACCAGTTATACGTGCACTATATTTTTAAAACAATTCTGTTTACCTGATTTATGCCCAAAAGTTGCATTGTGAGACACCATTCTTATGAGAAGCACTGACATGTTATAGTGTGTGTGAAGCACTGACATGTTAGTGTGTGTGTTTAGGATTGAGGTCATTGGCATCAACACTATGTTTGTTGCATTTCAACACTGAGGAGTGTTCTTGAAGCAGGTGAGTTTATATCACTCATGAGTAAAGGCTAATTTTGGAATGCAACTGAACGCATCTATATCATAACATTAAAGACGTAAATTTTGAATGCTCACAAGAGCGAAAATGCCAAAACTCAAATTCAGTATTGTGGGGGGCTGCCCCCCCTCCCTCGCTAAATATATATTCCAACTCTGAGATCCCACTACAGTGAGGAAAGGGCAAATATCCAAATCTTCACTGTACTGCGATCTCAAAAATGGACCCTCGGCATTTCAGCACATTAGCTGTTGTGCCGTTCGACATTTTTATTTTTCGATGTTATGATATAGATCCAACTGAACTAGTAATGTCCTTCTATTCTCATGTTGCAGTATTCAAAACTGTAGGGAGGTTGCTGCCTGCAGCACCAGACATTCGGACAGTATGCCAAAGTCTTAGGAGCAGGGGTATGTGTGATGTTGCCTGTCAGAGCCATAAACCGACGTCAGCTATAAAAGTGATGTTTGCACGTACCCACTTAAGAACTTTTCTGCCACAGTGATGTACGTTATTCTGATTGCCAGTTCCAGGAATCAGTTTGATCATTTGTTTCAGCTGTCCGATGCAAATAAGTACCCTTTTGGGTTTTTTGTTTACCTTTTTTCTAGCTTTTCAAACTACATGTCAGCTAGGAAGGGGAAGTGTACTTGTGGAAGACAAATTCCACATAAGGACACACATGATCTGTTCTTGTTTTGCTTAGATGAAGGCCACGATCATATGTCTTGTGACATCTGCAAGTCTTTTGTGCCCAAAATGGTATGCAGCCAGCTGGCTGCCTTAAAACTTTACTTAGAAAACCAGAGACTCCAGTATTTGGCATTAGGCATGGAGAGTGGGGTAGGTACCTCCAAGGAGCCGCCTCAGAAGAAGGCCAAAAAAGTTAGGCCTGACACCCATGCTGCACCTCAGGAGTCCGATGAGACTCTCGAGGCAGACGCTAGCTCAGGGTCCCATCAGACGTCGGTTTCACAGCTAGAACCAGGCACCATGGTGGAAGCCGATTTGGCAGAAACTCAGAGTACGTCCCCTGAGGTTGATCAGCCATCAGCTGCTGATGGCAAGGTGGAACCACAGCTCATGGCATCGGAGCAGTCTACTCCTGCCTTTCCATCCACTCAGGCATCAGCTTCCAAACCTATGTATCCTTCTACTCCTCTTAAGAGGAAGCAAAAATTAAAACACAGAGAAACAGAACCAGTTCCTGGATGGGAAGCCTTTTCCCATAATCTTTTCAGAGCTTTAAAGGCCCTCCAGTCTCAGGTGCCCCAACCAGCTCCTACACCTGTGCAGGTCTTAGAGGATTCTGAGGAAGAGCTCTCCTCTTCTTATGCATCACTTATTGTTTATAAATTGAATCTCCCAAGGACTTCATTACTTCTGAGGAGTAGGACACTATTAGTCCTGAATCTCCAGGGGAAGATTTCTCCTTTGGGGACACAATTTCTTTTATGAGAAAACATTTCAAATGGTGGGTCTCAGATGTTTCAGAAACTAAAGTGAGGTACTACTACTGATGAACCCAGCACTCCCCATCTGCAGTCCCTCGCCTATTCCCAGCCTTTCAGTGATGCCTTTCTGACTGCATCTCAACCCCCTACTTCCAAATTTCCAGACAGGTTTTATAAAGTTCCTCAGGATACACAGTTCTTTTTCAGGAAGCCCCCTGCAGATCCAGTAGCTGTGTCAGCAGACAAATCATCCAGAGAGCTGCCTTCCACCTCTCTGTTTCCCACAGACAAAGACAGCAAATTTATGGATAGGCTAGGAAAGAAAGTTTATACTTCTTCCACACTAGCCATCTGAGCCCTAAATTATCAAAAACACATGGCTAGGCTTGTTTTAACACCCTATCCAAAGACTCTGCACTTATACCACATGTGCCAGACTCTCCTGCTAAGTCACAACTCTCCATCCTGCTCTCTACCGCCTCTCAGGTGACCAGGCACTCCATCAAGTGCAGTTATGATGCAGTAGAAGCATCTTCCAAATCTGCAACCTCAGGTTCTGTCCTGAGAAGATACTCCTGGGTGAGACTCCAGCCCCTTCCCATGGATGTACAAACCAAATTGCTGGATGTGCCACTTGATAATAAGACCCCTTTTGGTGCAGCTTCTGCAGAGCTCCTAAAATCCCTTCAAGAAAAGGGTAAGGAGCTACAAAATCTAAAACATTTGCTAGTCTCATCTATTCCTAGGTACTATAGGAACTACCATCAAAGGACCACCTTTGTTAGGAGACAATCATCTCAGTCTATTGCCCCATAGGCTAAGGGACAGAGACAATCTAGGAAACACTTTACTCCTAGACCATCCTCTTCTTCCACCCCTACTCCCTTTTGGAGATGGCTTAACCCTGACAGAGCCCCTCAACTGTGAATCAAACCCTTTACCCACCTCCACCCCCCTGTCCCTCCTCCTCACCCTTTCCCTACCCTCCTGATGGAAGATCACGTCAGAGGCTTGGGTCCTCTCCATCATTCAAAAAGGTTATTTTATGACTTGGACAGTTCCTCCTTTCCAGGGATACCTCAACCCCCTCCAAGTCAACTTCATCTCTTCCCTCCAATTCTGGATCAGCTGCTAGCTTAGGGCACCATAGAAAGAGTGACTCTTGATCAGACAAACAAGGGATTTTACTCCAGGATGATTTTGGTCCCAAGAAAAGATGGTCCTTGGAGACCAATTCTGGATTTGTTGATCCTCAATCTTCTTCTCAAGGTGCCTACCTTCAGAATGCTCACCCTGCCCCTCATTCCCCACCAAGCTTTCATGGTATCCCTGGATCTGAAGGATGCTTGTCTTCTTATCCCCATTCACTCCAGCTACAGGAAATTCCTATGCTTCTCAGTGGATTCCTTGCATTTTCAGTTTTTTTGCAGTGACATTTGGGCTCTCCACAGCATACACAAAGTGTCTAGCTCAAGTTATCACCCACTGCAGAATGCAGGGCATTCAAATATACAATATACCCGTACCTGGACAACCTGTTAATTCTCCACCAGGACTGCCACACTCTTCACCACCACCTAAACCTTGGCTGGCCTAGAGTTTACTGTAAGCCAGCAAAAGTCTCACCTGACACCCACCCAGGATCTGATCATCTTAGGGTGCAAGATAATAACCAACAAGATAGCATTCATCCCCTGCCAGAAGGTAGAGGCCCTCACACATTACCTTCAAATACTTCTCTCTCTCCAAACCATATCAGCCAGGGAATTCCTGAGAGTCCTAGGCCATGGCATCCGTGATCCCCATGCTACCGTTGGCAAGGCTACATATAAGGAAGTTCCAATTGGTTCTGAAGACTCTGTGGAACCAACATTCCCACCCACTGGATACTCCCCTCCCTCTTCTCCCATGCCTGAAAGAAGAATTAGAATGGTGGATTGCAGCCATTAACCTAAATCAGGAAATAATACCTTTGTTCAGGTTGAGTGGTCCTCTTGCAGACAAAGTGACCACATCAGTATCAAAGAGATGAGAGCCCTTCTCCTAGCATTACAAACATTCCACCAAATTCTCCTACCAGGCACCTTGAAAGTAGTCACAGACAATATGACTGTCCTGTTGTATATCAACAAGCAGGGGGGGGCAAGGTCCTACCCGCTTTGCAGCTTGGCAATTCAGATTTGGTCCCTAGCAGCAAAACCACACATTCACCTGCAAGCAGTGTACATTCCTTCCACAGAGAATGTGATGGTGGACACTATCAACAGAACATCTGCACCCTCCCAAGAATAGATGCTTCACAGGGAGATGTTCTTGGATCTTATTCACAAGTGGGGTATTCCTCAGGCAAATCTGTTTGCCTCCTCCCAGAGCAGGCAGATGCATCTGTTTTGCACAAGGAACCCACATCCACAGGCTTGGAAAGTGGACGCCTTCTCTCTTTCTTGGGGGGGATGTATCTTTATGCCTTCCCCCCTTCACACTGATTCAAAAAGTCCTTCTGAAGATCCAGAGGGACAAACCAAAAATCCTGCTGGTGACCCCCTTTTGGGCATGACTGCATTGGTTTCCCCTACTTCACTTACTAGACAAGGGAAATCACCACAGGTTACCCCACTGATTCAACCTACTCACACAAGACAGGGGGTCCCTCATACACCCTCAGGTGCTCAACCTGAGACTTGCCTTATGGATAATTAGAGTTCTGATCCCCTTCAGACACCTATATTCAGAGGATGTACTCAGTGTCCTGCAGATTGCCAGGAAACCTAGTACCAGGAGAAATTGTGTCAAAATGTTAAAGATTCTGCAGGTGTTGTCTCAAGAAAAAACAGGTCCCTTTTCTTATTCCAGTACGCATAGTCCATTCTTATTTGTGTTTGCTTCTACATTCAGGATGACCTACTGTTCTGTTAAGGAACACTTGTCAGCCATTTCTGCCTGTTTTCCCTTAGTACCTCATTTGGCATCCAGATACTTAAAAGGGGTCCTCCATATCAAACTGCCTCGTAAAACTATTCCTCCTTCATGGGACCTTAATTCTGTCCTTGAAAAACTCACACTACCTCCATTTGAACCAGCTCACTCAGCATTACTGAAGCTATGTACAGTGGATATAAAATGTGTACACACCCCTGTTAAAATGCCAGGTTTTTGTGATATAAAAAAAATCAGACCACAATAAATCATTTCAAAACTTTTCCCACCTTTAATTTGACCTATAACTTCTACAATTCAACTGAAAAACAAACAAATCTGTTAGGGGAAAAATTATAAAAAAATAAGTACAATAAGCTGATTGCATACGTGTGCACACCCTTAAACTAATACTTTGTTGAAGCACCTTTTGTACAGCATTCAGTCTTCTTGGGCAGGAGTCTATCAGCATGGCACATCTTGACTTTGCAGTATTTGCCCACTGTTCCTTCCAAAAGCACTCCAAAACTGTCAGATTGAGAGGGCATGTCTTGTGCACAGCCCTCTTCAGGTCACCCACAGGTTTTCTGTTGGATTTAGGTCTGGGTTCTGGCTGGGCCATTCCAAAACTTTAATTTTCTCCTGGTGAAGCCATTCTTTTGTTGATTTGGATGTATGCTTGGGGTCATTGTCATATTGAAAGGTGAAATTCCTCTTCATCTTCAGCTTTCTAGCAGACACCTGAAACTTTTGGGCCAAAGTGACTGGTATTTGGAACTGTTCATAATTCCCTCCACCTTGATTAAAGCCCCCAGTTTCAGCTGAAGAAAAGCAACCCCAAAACATGATACTGCCACCACTATGCTTCACCGTGGGGATGGTGTTCTTTTGGTGATGTGAAGTGTTGTTTTTGCGCCAAACATACCTTTTGGAATTGTGACCAAAAAGTTCAACCTTGGTTTCATCAGACCATAACACATTTTCCCACCATGCTTTTGGGAGACTTGATGTACTGTTTTGCAAATTTTAGCCAGGTCTGGATGTTGTTCTGTGGCTTCCATCTTGCAACCCTTACCCCATAGACCAGACATATGGAGAATATGGGAGATTGTTGTTACATGTAGTACACAACCAGTGTTTGCCAGAAATCCCTGCAGCTCCTTCAGTGTTTGCTGTAGGTCTCTTGGCAGCCTCCCTGACCAGTTTTCATATTGTCTTTTCATCAATTTTGGAGAGATGTCCAGTTCTTTGCAACATCACTGTTGTCCCATATTTTCTCCACTTTTTGATGACGGTCTTCACTGTGTTCCATGGTATATCCAATGCTATGGAAATTTTTTTTGTACCCTTCTCCTGACTGATACCTTTCAACAGTGAGATCCCTTTGATGCTTTGTAAGCTTTCTGTGAACAAGGCTTTTGCTGTAGCAGGCAACTGAGTAAATGTCAGGAAAATCCTACTAGGACAGCTGAACTTTATTTAGGGTTAATCAGAGTCTAATTGATGGCTGGTGTATAACCAAGAAGTCTGAATACTGTAATTAAATCAAAAGGTACTTCAACAAAGTATTAGTTTAAGGGTGTGCACACATATGCAGCCAGCTTATTGTACGTTTTTTATTTTTTATATTTTTCCCCTAACAGATTTGTTTGTTTTTCAATTGAATTGTACAGGCTATAGGTCACATTAAAGGTGGGAAAAGTTTTGAAATGATTTATTGTGGTCTCATTTTTTTATATCATAAAAACCTGGCATTTAATTGGAAAACAGTACTGCTGGTGGCCCTAACATCCGCCAGGAGAGTCTCATAAATCCAAGCCTTTATGGCTATGCCTTCTTACCTTAACTTCCATAGGGACAGGGTCTCCCTCAAGACTAATCCTTTTTTCATGCCTAAAGTGGTTAATGAGCTGTCCTTGAATCAGACCATTAACCTTCCTGTTTTCTTCCCTCAACCTCAAAATTCCTCTGAAAGAACTTTGCATTCATTGGATGTTCATAGACAACTTTGGTATTACCTCGCAAGACCAAATCCATTAGAAAGTCTGACCAGCTGTTTGTCTACTTTCACCCAAGGGCCTTGGGGAAGGCAGTCTCAAAGCAGACTCTATCATCATGGATTTCAAACCTATCTCTGCTTGTTAGCAGTCTCTTCAGCAGCCTTTTTTAGGGGGGTGGACTACGCTTCTATACTGGAGGTGGCCTCCTGGTCTTCAGTTCATATCTTTACCAAGCATTGCAAACTAGATTTGATTTCTAGAGCCAGAACTGGGTTTGCTAGGTCAGTTTTATAGGGGCTCATAGACCAGGCCTCTCAACCTACCGCCAAGGCTCATACCTTAAGCTTTGGTACTCTCTCTACAGTTATGAATACTACAATATGAGAATAGAAGGACATAGATTAGTTGTGTAAGAACTTACCATAACCTCCTTCTCTTCCATGTTGCAGTATTCAGGTCCCCCTCCTACCCTGTTTATCCTTGTGTGGCATCCCCCTAGCTCCTCTCCATCCAAACAGGGCACAAAAACAGGCACATACCTCTACTAATTGCCTTCTTGCCTGGTGGCATATGTGGGTCTGAAAAGCTTCTTTTTTTTTGCTTCTTAGGGGTACTGCTATATGCAGAAGTCATTTCTGAAGTGAGTACATGCCTGCGTCACTTTTATAGCAGATGTCAGTTTATGGCTCTGACAGGCAACGTCGCACATACCCCTGCTCCTAACACTTTGATATACTGGCCGGATGTCCTGTGCTGCAGGTACCAACCCTCCCTACAGTTATAAATACTGTAACATGGAAGAGAAGGACGTCTAAGTTTATGGTAAGTTCTTACACAACTAATCTTTATCCTTGATTTTCAATATTTTTGCTCAACTGAAGTCAAAGTTAACTACTATGCACCTCATTTCCCATGGACATCTTTGAAAACTCAGGGATAGGGTGCCATCATTAAAGTTCATTATTTCATCACTGCTGCAGTAGCCTTAGCTATATGGGGGATATATCCTACCAAAGCTTAATAGCACTGTCCGTACACCCAAACTGTTAACTAACTTGAGCAGAGCTGAAGAAAAAGTATGGTTTATGGTGCCAAGTCCTTTAGAGCTTTTCTTTCACAAAAGGGCTCTCCTCTTGCAAGCTTTTAAGGATCAAAAATCAGCTAACTCTTCTCCGTTGCTGAGTAGATAAGTTTCCTTTGTGGGAAATAGCTTCCACGTCTTCCTTTTCAATCAGAAACTTAACTTTTTTCTGTGAAAGCATTTTAAGCTAAGAAAAGTTTTTTTTTCTTGATCGTCATGTGACTTTTATTCACTTCTTACTAGGAGCATTACTTTTTAACTTTTAAGAAAAAAATATAACTAAAGTAAAACTACCTTTCCTATTTAAAAGTTGTGTTAAGTTAATTTTGGGTACTGGAATAAGTATTTAAAGTGCTTTTCATTGTGTTTTTAGTAGAAAAACTTTTGCTGTACCACCAACTATTGCAGTCATGCTTCTCTGGGATTAAGACATCTTTTTCAGCTTCAACATGGAACAACCCACCAGTTCCTTGGCTCTTCCTTCTACTCACAGAAAGAAAACATTTCCAAGCAGCTTTTGACTCCTCAGCAGGCTACTGAATTGCCAGAGCCACAAATGAGTGACTCTGCTGTGGCTATGTCTGGTTTCTTAGACTATTCATCTTTTGTTTTTTGCTCCATCTGGTGTAGTCCCTACAGTCACCATAGACCAGGAGTTAGACACATCATCTGAGATAGCTGGAGTGTGCCTCATGGGCAAAGGAGAAGTACTAATGTCGGTCTTGGAAGAAGAGGCAGAAAATAACTTTCTGCCTAGCCAGACTGAGATGCCTGTCCATAGGGAAGCTTTGCCTATCTAAAGTAGGTCTACTTCTTTAAAAGTTTCTGTGAAAAAGAAGCAAAAATTCAGACCATTTATTTTTGCCTGTCTGTCTTACTTTAGACAGGAGTAATTCATTGGGTTTAGGTTAGGTCTTAGTTCAGGCTGTTGACCCTACCAATTCTGGTGCTTTTTGTAAGAGAAAAAGGGATTCCTCACTGTCTGATAATGTTAGACATCAAACATGAAATTGTTTGTGAGGAGGCAACTTATGCTTTCTCTCCTCTGGTTTCTAATTCTGAGGAGAGTGTCTCTTCTGATAGTCCCTTTGAAGGGGTTTTCTTCTTCTGAATCCATATCCAGAATGAGTCAGTTGTTTCAGTCATAATATAATGATATTCCACTGTCTTTAATGAAGTATTATAATTTATAGCAACTGGAATTTGCTGTAACTACTCCAGTTTTTCCAGTTCTTCCAGCATTGGAGGCTGCATTTATTACAACCTTCCACTTGCCCCCGATAGCTTGCCTGCTGCCCCTAGAACTCCAGCCTGTGCAGGAGATTTATCACCAAAAGCAGATATATATAAAGTTCCTTAATTTCCTGAGCTTTTATTTTCTAATCCTACGTCAGATCCAGCATAGATTTTCTTGGTAAAGCCATCTGCTGCTAAACATCTGGTTACTGTCAATCCCTCGCCCTCTATCTAGGATGGTAGGAAAGTCTTTGAAAGATTTGGGGAAAGAGTGTATTCCTCTGCAATACATATTTTTAGAATTCTCAGTTGTAAAGCTCACATGTTAAAATTTATGTTTGCTTCTTTTGAGAATGAGTAAAATTCTGGCTTTTCCGTCATCTGAGAACAAATAATGTTTTTAGAATTTTATTGCTTCTGTCTCAGGTGACTAAGCATTCTCTGAAATATGCTTATGATTCACCTGAGAGCTACTGCTGCTAGAAGTATTATGAAGATGCTTTGTTGCATGCTCAAAGTCTTCCAGAGGATACATATGCTGCAAAGGTCCTTAAAAATTGTGATGAGAGAGGGAAGCTGATGCAGGGTGATTCTCTGTTTTTTAACCTTCCTTCCCCAAATTTGTCAAGGGTTTTATTACTACCTCAGCGACATTTTTTCAAAAAGCAAAATAAACAGGCAAAATAAGCTGCTGGTAAGCAGAGTTTTAAAAAGCAATGGTGGTGGAGGGTTCAAAAACGAAAGGACAAGCCTTACAGAAACAAGGTCAGCCTAGCAAGTCTGAATAAAGATCCTCAAAATTTCCCTTCTCCCCTCTTTCATCCTGGCAAACCTTTAATTCTTTCTAAAAACCTGGACATCTGTTTCTCAGTTTGGTAAACAGTCTGACAAATTAGTTCAATGATTCATCAAGGATATACAGATGGCAGTGGGAATCTCTCTCTTTTTCAGGGGATTCCTTCTTGTCTGCCAGATCAAACTTATTTTTTCCCTGCTGTCATTCACCTGCTAACTCAGAGGATGATAGACTCCTGTCACTCTTTCTATGAAAGTATATGTTTATTCAAGAATATTTCTGGTGCCAACTTCATGGAGACCACTCCTAGTTTTCCTATTTAAACCAGTTTGTGACAGTTCCAAACTTCAAAATGTCATCCCTTCACAGCACGTAACCTCTCATTCTCCATTTTTTTTTGTGGCCCTGGACTTAAATAATTCTCATTTCATTTCTAAGAACCATATTTAAAACATTTCTTAAGATTTTCTGAGTTTGGATCATATTTTCAGTTCTCTGCATTGCCCTTTGGGTTATCCACTACTCCCAGGGTATATAGTGATAGCCTACTGTCAAATGTATGGTAGTGACATTTTCCTTATTTAGGTGACTTGCTTATTGTTTCAATTTGTCAGGAATCTCTTACTTGGATGATAAATCTTCTGCACTGACTGGAGTTTTAGGAAAACTTCCAAAAGTCTTGCTTGATTCATTCTAATAGGATTGCTTTTCTGGGGAGTCTCTTGGATACCTCAATTTAAAGAGCTTTTCTTCCACAGGGAAGACTCTATATGAGAAAAATTCAGTAATACCAAAAACCATTATGCTGCCAGCATAAACATCCCTAACATTCCATATTCCTGTTTTTTGTGATTTGTGTCATAGCTGATTCTTTGGTGGCTATACCAATTGTATCTGAATCCAGGTCTCCCATTTTCCCCTTCCAGCTGTATCATAGGCTATAAGAACTGATGCCACAGACTATTTTTTGGGGGGGCACTGTTTATGGGAGTAACAGTGAAGGGTCTTTGGAAGAAAAAAAGCTGGCCTACAGCACAAACGTAAAAGAAATGTTGGCAATTATAAATTCTGTCAGCTTCCATAATCATCTATGGTCCCCAGGACCATTACAAGTGTTTACAAGCAACTCCACAGTAATGTAGTACATAACCAAGGGGGGAACCAGATCTTACTCTCTGTGCAGACTTGCCATGGTATCCTGGGATATAGCGTTCTATCACAGTCTCACTCTACAGGCATTTTACATCCTGTCAGAGCAAAATTATGTGGCAGACAAGCTGAATAGAAACAGAACCGACTTTCACGAATGGAAACTGGATCAGGGGGTCTTCTAGTAATTTCTACAGCTGTGGGGAACACCTCAAATAGACTATTTGCCTCAATCCACAAAAATCATTTGGTGAAATTCTGCTCCATCACTCCATGCGAGAAGACCTGGAAAACGGATACATTTTCTTTGACAGGAATGTTCCTGTATGCTTTTCTACCCTTTCCACTAAAATCCAGGGTCATTCTGAAGGTTCAGAATGTCTTTCAAAATGTCATTGTGGAGACTCCCTTCTGGCCCAAGCAACAGCGGTTCTCTTTTTTTGGAAGTGATCAAGGGCAGTTAACTCAAATTTTGATGTAGACTTGTCCTCCTCAAGTGTTTGATGCATCCCAGCTCCAAACAACTGCAACTAACTACTGGGATGATGAAGTCTTGATACTTTTTTAAGGCCCTGTTTTCTGAGGATGTGCCACAGGTATTAAAGGAGGCAAGAAAACCCGCTACTAGGAAATCACATATTAGCAAATTGAAAAGATTTTCTAGTTGGTGCCAAGAGAAGCACCAGAACCCTTTTAAAGCTAGCATTTCTCTGGTTCTACAATATTTACATGAGTTATCGTCTGGTCTTTTGTACTCCTCCATCAAGATACACTTGTTAGCCATTTCAGCATGTCTGCCCATGGATCCCCCCTTCCAATGCATTCTCATGGGAACATAATTTTGAAAGGGGAGTTACATACCAAGCGTGCTAGAAAAAAAAAGGTGACTCCTCTTTAGGATCTAAACTTTAATTTGGAAAAAATAACTCTTGCTCTGTTTGGACCTCATCAGGCTGATTTGAGATTCTTAACATGGAAAACCATTTTGTTGATTGCTCTGAGTTCTTCAAGAAGAGTATCATGCTTTTATGGTGGGTCAGCTATATTTCATTTTCCACAAAGGTAGGGTTTCCTTAATAAGCTATTACCTTTTGTTATACCTGTGAAGAAAATGAAAACATATGTGTTAGCATGTCTGGCAAGAGATTTGTGTACAAGTGTTTTAAATGCTGAGTATTTCCCTGTTTATACAGAATGTTTAAATAATTTGTCAGTGTTTGGATACATTTCTGATTGCACATTTGTGAGGGAGATTCTGAAGTACGAACTGTGGAGAATCAGCTGAACAGTAGGTGATATCATTAGAATGTTCCTGGATGCTAGGTGATTATTTGAGCAGCTTATTGACAGTCAGAAGAACTTTTTTAAACAGCTGACTGTTATTTTTTAAAATAAGATGGTTGAGACTGTTAAGCAGAGCAGTTTGTGAAGAGCAGCAGTTAGTGAAGAGTTACTGTGCAGAAGATACCCAGAAAAAGGACTCGCCAAAAAAATGTAAGCCTACCATCACCTTGCTGTTATATTTTAGATTAGATCAGGGACAGTATTCTCTAGTTAGATTAGGACAGTTTAGTTATTTAGCTTTAGTTTTCCTAAGATGATCTTCTTTTATCCTACAGGTTAATTTTATATTTCTGGTGATTGAATTTTGGTGCTTATCGAAAGTTATTGATTTACATTCTTGTAATCATTTTACTTATTAAATGATTTTTTTTTTCATTACTTTACATTGTGGCTGGACAAATCAGTGTGTTCGTTAGAGATTAGAGTGTGCTTATACCTGTTTGATACTGCCCAGATCACCTCGAATGCCTGGCTGCTTCTGGTCATAGTTGTCATTTATTTTGATATTTAATTTTTAATAACTGTTCACCTTTTGAAGAGCATGTAAACCTGTTTGACTCTGGTGGCAGCATTTACCATTTGTACTGGGGAGGGGCACAACTGGAAATATGTGTCAGGCTTTCTGCACGTGTTTCAGTGTGTCAGATTTAAAGTTATTTTGAGTGTGAGTGAGTCAGAGGTCTTAAACTGGAACACATTGCTCTGAAGTGTATGATAAGGATTACATTTGGGGTGGACAGAGGTATATAGTCCAGTCCCAGGAAATAGATCATGTCCTGTTGTGCTCTTAAGGGAAATTGTGGAATTTTACTCTTGTGTGCACTCTGCTCTGGTGTTTTTTGTCATGCTCCCATACTGGAGTCAGTGGAGGGGATTGAGGCTCCTTAATTACTGACCCAGGTTTTAAGTAGGGGACATCATATTTATTGTTGGCAGTCCAATGGGATATTAACTGGACATCACAATACCCACTACAATAAGGCAATTCTAGGCAGGTCAATGCTCAGTCTTTCAGGACTTTGGCTTCATCTGTGGCTTTTTAGAAAGGGTTGTATTCTTGAAGTGTTCTAGAGACGGCAGAAGCAGATTGGCCCTCTGTATGTACCTTTGCAAAGTACTACAAACTAGATTCCATTTCTATGTCTAGAGCAGGCTCTGTTTCGACCATTCTCCAGGGATTCATGGACCTTCGTCCTTTCCCCACCCGGACAGTTTAAGCTATGGTAGGTCTACCTGTATAGCTATGGCTACTGCAGCAGTGATAAAATGAAAAACACAGTACAGTTGTGTAAGTAAACTTACTGTAACAGTAGATGTTAGAAAAGATCAATGCTACAGTATTTACTCCCTTCCTCCAGCCGCCTTATTTTTGTATGTTTGGTTGCCAGGGGTGAGGACCTTTGTTTTCCTAGCATTAACCATGTTTAAGTGTCTTTTAATTGTCATGGAAACCACTCTTTTTCTTCAGCTCTGCTTGAGCTGGTTAATGATTTGAGAGTATAAGAGCTGCCCTTAAGCTGTTGTATCCTTAGGATATAACCCCCCATAGAGCTATGGCTACTTCAGCAGTGGTACGTTTGCTTACACTACTGTTATTTTGACAAAGTCCAAACAGCTTGCTCTTTCCTCAGGTTCTGGCACTACACTCTGCCTCAAAATTTTCCTTCTAGGTTTGTCTTCTAGTGCAAGCTACTGCTGATCAATATAAACCCAAGTACCCATAAATATTGACTGTCTTATCATATACCTTGTGTCCTTTGTTTTTACATGGTATCCTATTTGCACAAAAAATAACATGCATCCTATTTTCCTACTTCCAGTCCTCTAGCATACCCAACTAATAGTTATGAGCAGTAAACTGGATCATAAGGAATCACTTATAGTGTGTCTCCAGCATTTTTCAAGTCAAATGATATCATTCTCTTTTGGTTAAAACTAGTTTTTCGCCAGGTTACAGCCTTCCGATCAAACTCCCTGTCCATTGCTTTCCCCAGAATTGTATCCTCACTACTTTTTACCATGGTGGAGAACACTCTAGAGTACCAGCAACATAACTATATTTAAGCGATAAACCTAAATAAAAAAAAAAAAAAAAAAAAAACTAACTTCATTTTGCTAAATTGAGCAACCAAAGAAAACATCCAGACACATGAAGCTCAAGATCTTCCCCCAAATTAACCCCTCAATTATCCCTCAAATATTTTTTGAACTAGCACTCAACCAGGCATTACATGTTCTTACTGTCTTCTCAAATCCACTGTATAAATGGCAGAGGATTTTGTATTTGTCAGATGTTCATAATCAGCTCAAGTGTTCATACCTCTCATTCTCTTAGCACAAGAAATCTGGATAATGCCAAAAATAATGGGGGGAACTAAACCCCACAAATAGGGACAAATTATTCTTAAGCTTAGAAGGTTGCTAGAATAAAAGCATTTTCTGAAGGCTATTAAATCTGAAACTTAAATGGTTGTCATTATTTAGTGCATCCAGTCCTCATTGTGTTGTCAGAAAACCACAAATTTTATAAGGGATGGACCAAAAATATAAGGCAGAAATCTGGACAGTTGAGAGGTATGCAGATGTTACATTATCAAACAAGGGAGATTAGACAAACAGATCAGTCTTTTTTTTTTCTTTATAGCTGGAAGCAGAAAAAAACGTTTCCAAACAAACCACTGTCAAATATCTTCTCCTTTCACTCTGACTGTAGAGACCTCTTAAGTTTTAGTCAAAGTGCAGTCCATCAAAGCAGTAGCCATCATAGCAGTCTTCTTCAAAAATGTATCTGTACAAATCACTTGTGATGCAGTTACTACATCTGTTCAGTTTCTCCAAGTATTACAGAATGGATGTCCACTCTGAGGACAGTGTTTACCACTGTTGTCTTGCATGGTATGTTGTAAATACCTCCTTTACATGGGGAACATGCATTATTGTTTGGGTATTGCAGCATTACTAATGAACGTGATATCATTTGTGTGAATAACTCACCATGACAGGAAATGTTCAAGTATATGGATTAATGCTGGAGTATGAGATGCCTCTCTCCCCCCAGGGCAAAGCTTCAGGTAAAAGACAGCTTGTTACCATTCCTAGAATAATGATTGAGGTATGTACACATAACTAGCTAATTTCATAGCTCATTATAGAATATTTCTGTGCTTGCAGAAAAACACAGCTGTCTTCACTTGTTATATAGCTACTGAAACTACCATATAAAAAAATTATGAAAGGTGGAGGTACTTCATGCAGAAGATAGGCATAGGTTCTTCTAGGCTTTACAGTCCCAAGGATCAGGGACAGGCAATACCCTTAACCACCTCATGCTGACTAATCACTTTTGGCCAAAGAACTGAAAAATGGCATGAACAGTTCCTTCTTTTAAGGTATATTGGAGCAGTACCTGGAGTGAAGGAGTTGTTCAGCTTACTAGGGACATTCATTAAAACTGGAGAAATTAGTTCAGAATGCCAGACGTCTGCCTCTAGCTAATGTCCACAATAAGATTTTGTACTGCACCAGGGATTTCACTTTTTAAACATTTATTGCAATTGGTGAGTTATCAGCACAACAATGCAATCATTCACAGTAAATTATCCTCTTTTTTTTCTACAACAAAAAACTGTATTAGCAATTATAATACACTAACAAACAGCAATACTATATCAACCTTCCCATAGCCATGGGCCTTTTAACATAACATTTATGTGGGCAACTAGAGGCTTACCTAAGTTGAGAAGAATGGGGCAGCTACCCCACGCACAGTGTTAGGGGCATGATCAGCAGGTGCCAGTCAGTCTTTAGTGCACTACCCTTATTCATAACTGAATGCTGGTGTTGCATTGACAGCTGAATCATTATTTTGGTTGAGGAGTTTAATGGGTCCCAGTATGTTGGTTGCCAAATTCTCATTGTATCCTCTTTCCAAAAAAATCTTGCTGCAGCTGATCAGTCCCTCTCTTCTGAAACTCTGGCTATTGTCATTTCCAGCAATTTGATGACATTTTTTCTTTGTAATTTTCGGGTGCAGGCTGTTAGTATGTAGATGTAGAGTCACTCATGTAGGTTTTCTGTACAGGTCATTCTTAAGGTTCTTTTTTGTCCTTCTAGATGGTGCTGTCCAGAAATTCTACTTTATCATAGCTATAGTGGTTGCTGAAGTGTAAAATGTCTGTGGTGTTTTTGATGTAGAAGAAAGTTATGTAGCTTGTCCAGGGAGCCTTGTCATGTGATAAAGATGTAGTCAATAAAATGATAGTAAAAAATGTATTGGTAGAATTCTAAGGAAAAGATGGTGTTCTCTTCCCATCTTGGCAAGGCTATATTGGCTAAGGTAGGGGCCATAGCAGCTCACATAGCTGCCCCCTTGATTGTACCATTTCTAATTGAAGTGAAACTACTTGTTGGTGAGTATGATACCTAGCACGTGTGGCTGTTGGTCCTTGAGGCCACAGCATCAGTAAAGTAGTTATGAGGATGAACAGTGTATAGAGCTTAGCCAGTCCAAAATGATATGGGAGCATTCCTAGCGAGTTCTTAAATCTGGGCAATAAAGAGGATTTTCTGCATTTTTGTGAGGTTTGGGGTGCCGAAAAATATTGCAGTATCCTAGGGTGGATGGCTATCAGAAAGCAAAACAAATCATTGTCTCAAAGTCCCTCTGAGTTAAGCTTACCCAGTTAGTAACAGTGACCTAGTAAGCTTTTGTGACTTGCTCAATATCCACTCTCTTGTAGAAATTCTGATTGACTAGCATTTCTTCAATGTTCTGATTGTATTTCTCAATGTCTGTAATGAAGATGTCACCATCCTTGTCTGTTTTTATAATCCTTGTCTTCACTTAGTCTTAGAGCCGACAGTTCATCTTGTGTGAGGTTGTAAAATTTCCTCTTGCAAGGTTTAGGTATTTCTCTTCATATGCCCAGATAGTAAAGTGGGGGGCAAAAAGTGCTAGTTTTCATCCATTTGTTCTTCATTGCCTGTTGTCTGTTTCTCTTTTTTTCTTTTCTCTCTCATGAAAAAATATTTTAAGGTTCAGTTTTCTGCAAAACGGCTTAAGTTCAATGACTGTAGTGACAAGGTTGCTTTTATTTTGAGGAATAAAGGCAAGTCCTTTTTCCAGTATTTTGTTTTTTATATATACATAGCTATATATATATATATATATATATATATATATATATATATATATAGATATATATAGATATAGATATATACATACATACATATATATGTATATAATACACACATACATATACACATGGGCACATGCAGTTTACATATTTTTTTTTGGTTTGTCTTGACTATCTTTTTGTAAGACCCATCTCTGACCCTTTCCATTTCCTCTAACCTATGTGATATTCTTCGTGTTTCACTGTTGCAGTCATTACATTTGGGTAATCTGCTGTCAAGTTGCCCTTAGTCGGCCTGATTAACAAAGTATTGGGTCCTGTGTCGGTTGCTGTCCCTTCTTCCATGACGTCAGGTCATCAGGGGTATAAAACATGCAGCCGACGCCATTACATCAGTCTTTCTTGCCATGCGGTGCCCGAAGCAGAAGCAGTTCGCAAGTGCCGGTCAACTGACTTCTGAAATTTTTGTTTTCAAGTTTCAGAACTGAGGTCTTCAACTTAAAGCTAAGTACCCTGTTGGGGAAACTTTTTCTTGCTCCTTACCGATGTCAGTAAAAGTTAATAATTGCATTACTTGTGTAAAGCAAATACCTCATAAAGATTTTCATTTATACTGTGTTCCTTGCCTAGGCCCTGACCACGACGTACCTTGCTGTCAGTTTTGTGCTTTATATAATCAGTGCACTATCCGCCGTCGGTACATTTTTGCCTCTAAATATTTCGGTTCTCGGTTTAATTATCCAGAAATTATGATGGTTAGCCATCCAACTACTGGAAGTCCGAAAAAACGCGAAGAAAAAGACAGAGACTATGGAGTCTACATTGTCACAGCCTGGCAACAATGATTCCTATCATACCTTGCCTACGCCTGGAGTTCCTATGGTGGGTAGAGGCCTGCCACCAAAACAAGGGACTTCCATTCACACTACCCCCTGCCACCCAAACCCTAACTACAGATGCATCAGACAATGCATGGGGTGCTCACCTGGCAGGGAAGTGCATTCAGGGCAAATGGAACCCAAATCAAATGCACCTTCATATCAATCAAAAAGAAATGTTAGTTGTACAGAATGCTCTGACAACCTTCAAGGACTACATTCATCCAGGACAACTAATGGTAAAGACGGACAACACCACGGTTATGTGGTACATAAACAAGCAGAGGGGTACACATTGCTACCCCCTCTGTAGACTAGCCATGACATTGTGGAACATGGCCTTGAGCTACCAAGTGCAACTACAATCTCAATTCCTGCCAGGAAAACTGAATACACTGGCAGAAGGACTAAGCAGAAATCTCATGGAACCACAGATTTTCAACATGTTGACAAGCAAATGGGGAGCCCAGACATAGATCTATTTGCCTCCCCCCAGAACTACCAGTTAGACAAATTTTGCACAAGGACTTCTCACAAAAAAGCCTGGAAAGTGGATCCTCTGTCCTTCAGCTGGAAAAAAACCTATCAGTCTACGCCTTTCCCCCTCTGCCTCTGCTCTCCAAAGTTCTGCTAAAAGTCAAACAGGACAAACCAAAAATTATTTTGATTGTTCCAGACTGACTGCGCCAACACGGATACCCACTCCTGCGCACTGTGTCACAAATATCTCCATGGCACCTGCCTTGAACACCTTTCTTACTGTCTCTGCAGGAGAACCAAATTCTGCACCCTCAGCTCCCAACATTGAACCTTGCAGCTTGGCTAATCACTTAAATTCACCCTTAGCATCCCTCAGCAAACCTGTGATGGATGTCATCTTGGAGGCGAGAAGACCTAGTACTAGAAAATCTTATGCTGACAAATGGAAAAGATTCTGTGCCTGGAACCAATCTTTAGGGATGAGCACAGCATCGCCCAATTTACCTCAGATTTTGCAATACTTAACTGAGATGCTTCAGAAGGGCCTGTCTTTTTTCTCTATTAAAATCAATGCTTCAGCTATTTCAGCTCACTATAACACAGAACCACCCCTCTTTTCTCATCTCCTGCTCAAACAGTATCTCAGAGGGGCAAAGAACTTGCGACCACCCAGGAGAGTTCCTACCCCTGCCTGGGACCTTAACTTTGTTTTGGAAAAGCTCACATTACCTCCTTTCGAGCCAGCTGCTACTGCAGACTTAAAATTTCTTTCTTGGAAAACAGCCTTCCTCTTAGCAATCACTTCAGCTAGAAGGATATCTGAATTACAGGCCCTTATGGCAGTGGTGCCTTTTTATCATCTTTCGTGCGGACAGGGTTTCTCTGAGGACCAATCCATCCTTCATGCCCAAGGTCCAAATTCCAGTGTGGCTCTTAGCCAAGTCCATTCATTTCCAACCTTCTATCCCAATCCACAAAACAAAGGGGAATGGATTCTGCATTCCTTGGATGTGCACAGACAACTTAGATTCTACTTGGACAGAACTAAATTTCGAAGAAAATCTGAACAATTGCTAGTGGCATTTGCTGCTGGAGCAGAGGGAAAGGCTATTTCAAAACAAACCATTTCTAAATGGATAAACCATTGCATTCATTTCGGCTATAAGCAGCATGGAAAACTTATCCCCCAGGGGATCAGATCTCATTCCACCAGGGCTGCTTCTACTTCTGCAGCCTTTCTCAGAGGTCTTCCTACCAGGGATATTCTAGAAGCTGCTACCTGGAGTTCAGTACATACTTTCACCAAGCATTACCACTTACCAATTTTCTCTAAATCTAGAGCTGGCTTTGCCACTGCAGTCTTGCAGGGCCTTATAGCTGGTCCTAATGCTGTAAAAATCCATCCTCCCAACCATAGCTTTCGGAATCTACCCAAATGTAATGACTGCAACAGTGAAACATGAAGAACATAGTACAGTTCTGTACACTTACCATAAATGTAGATGTTCAAGCGTATTCACTGTTGCAGTCCTGGTTACCCTCCTTCCAGCCCGTTTTTCTCTTACTATACCTCTACTTTCTTTTACTATGCTTAAAAGCCTTTTTGGCATATTTGCTTTTGGTTGGAGGTATATTTTTGTGTTTTTAATTTTATTTTCTCCCCATTTGGGGGGCACCTGACATCTGGGGCAAGAAAAACTGATGTAATGGTGTCAGCTGCATGTTTTATACCCCTGACGACCTGATGTCATGGAAGAAGGGACAGCAACCGACGCAGGACCCAAGACAATCAGGCCGACTGAGGACAACCTGCCAGCAGATTACCCAAATGTAATGACTGCAACAGTGAATACACTCGAATATCTACATTTATGCTAAGTGTACACAACTGTACTTTCTTAGCCTTGGAATTTTCATGCAAACACATCTTCGCACTTGTCTTTTTCTTTTAGCTTGTCTTGGTACCAACCCTGAGGATAACTGATTTTACTTTTTTTTTTCTCAAATACTTCCTAGGCTCACACACAGTTTCTATGTCCTAATTAAACTTCTGCCCTTAGCAGCATAATTCTTTTTTGAGTTTGGGGAACTGCCATGATCCTCTCCTCTAGCATCACAATATTTCACACAGAGGTGAATCCCACTGCCATCTGTTTTATTGTTTACTATGACAAAAATGCAGGACTAGATGTTTACATTATTTGACACTATACCTAGCACACTGATTAACAACCAGATACACAGTGGCTTTGTACTTAAACAGCAAACGGCAACCGTCACAATAAAAATGCAAACCAAGTATGTACCACTGTTCCAGTCACTGTCTCTGAATGTGATCTGTTTGTGCTCTTGCCTTATTGCCTTCATTGTAAGTTACATGGCTTTTTTATGGTAAACTGAAAAATATATATTACTTGTAACTTGTATGTATTAACTTAGATGTGATGAAGCTCTGACAAGGGCAAAAGCACTCATCTTTTTTTTTTTTGACTTAAGAAACCATGGGTTAAACAAGCATTACCAGCTTGAAGCCTGTTTTCTTGTTTTTAATAAGAATGCAAGGTGATCTTTCACACAGATCTTACATCAGTATTTATGACAATAGTCTATTTTAGCAAGTTGTATGCTGATATTGTACCTGTACAACTAGTTTTCATTTTTTCTGGGTTTGTTCTTCCTTAAGGAAAGTGGTTACTACCCTAAAGGCTGGAAAATTGCATTTCCTCTGCAGTAGGTTCTATTGCCTAGATATGTCATCTGATCCAGACTCTTCAAAAAAGGGAAAGTCTATTGTAAGGGAGTGAGATGGGGAAAATTAGTTTTAACCTCCTTATTTTTTGCTACATTCATTTTGTTCTCAGAACAAATGCCAAACCTCTTCAACACCTACAACAAAATAGAGAGGTTCTTTTCATTCCCCAGATATGTCAGTGGATCATCTGCTTATACAGAAATTTTACAATGAGCAGACTTAACCTGGTACTCATGTATGGAGGAAGTCCTTAGCTTAATCACCAACAATTCCAAATACAGTGCAAATAAAGGGGAGGAAGGGAACAGCCCTGCCTAGTACCCCTCCGTAGCTCAAATGATGAAGAGAGCCTACACTCCACTTTAATTCTGGAATGTGGAACCTTTACATATTCTACTCAACAAGCCCGAAAACTCCTGGATACAGCTGATAGCCTTCAGTACTTCAAATAGGAAATCCCATCCCTCCCTAGCAAAGGCTTTCTCAACATTTAAGCTTGCCAGAAGAAACCCTCTACCAATGACTTGGACATCTTCCACCAAAAGAGAGGTCTTTATTAGATTAGCAAATGAAATTCTACCCAAAATAAATAGAGTCTGATCTAAGTGAATAATTTTGAGATTGGTGGACCTTAGAGAGATGATTGGTTAGGTTGTTCAGGCCATAAAGTACATGACTTATGTCAGTTCCATGGGTTTGGCTACAAAACGTTTGTCCGGATTTCTTTTGCATATCTTGCCCCTGTCCTCTAGAATCAGCTAGCACACCTCTTCAGGCGTGTGAGTCAGAGTGTTTTTTCAGAATATCTCTGCTTTACACGACAGAATGTTGCTCGCTATATTTTTATCTGTGACTGCATAACTGTCTGAGGTTTCTTCTAACAGATGTGTTTCCATTTGGCTCAGTATCTGCATATACTAGTAGTTGGTTCAAGACATATTTTCCTGCATGCAGTAGCTATTTGCTCAGTTTGTTTTTTGTAATCTTTATAATATATCTTTACCATCTCAAAAGTGCTTATTCCTCTCTGTACTCTTCTTTTCTAGACCTAACAGCACTCTTAAGTATTCAACTGCGGTACCACCTTTATCATTCTTATAAGAAAAGCGCAGTCTGTGTCTGAACTGTCTGCAAACAACTAAAGTTTACTTTGAGTACATGTGTACATGTTTGAGCCAATATTCATTTTCCCCTGGAGAGCACTCTGCTTTGGCTTGTAAGCAGCCCCCCCACCACACACACACACACACACACACACACACTCATCTTCCACTTTCTCTCTTATTCCCTTCTGTTAGCAAATAGTATCCATAACTAATCAATACTGTGTGTTTGTTAATTTAAACTGAGACCACAGCAGCTTACTGATACAAGGTTATCCTGTTTTTCTACCTGAGAAATGGTTAAGAAATGACTTACAGTTTCAGAGCAGTCCTTGGTCAGTTGTGATTGTTTCTTAAACACAAACTTGTCTTTGCTTGGCTCATTAGCAGCAGTACAAAGAACTGCCTGCTCACACCCTGGATGTCCTTCAAGGATGCATCTGCAGTCCTAACAAATGGGTTGTCCTGCCTCAGGCAGCCCTTCGGTCGGCCGGATTCCAAAGTCTGGGTCTGGCCTCGGCTGATGTCGCACTTCACCCGACGTCATAGCTGCTGTTAATTGGGTATAAAGGCATCAGCCGACGCCATTTTCCCCAGTCTTTCTTGCCGCGTGGCACCCGAAGCAGAAGCTGTTCGCAAGTGCCGGTCGGTCAGAACCAGAGATTGCTACTACCGAAGACTTCTAAAAAGCTAAGTACCCCGTTGGGGACTCTTTCTTGCCTCAGCCGATGTCAGAAAAAGTGAATAACTGTTTAACTTGTGGGAAACAAATACCTCATAAAGATTTCCACTCTTACTGCCTACCTTGTTTAGGCCCAGACCACGACGTAGCAGCTTGTCTAGCCTGTGCTTCCTTCAACCGACGGACACTTAGACGTCGGTTGGAGTTCTGAAGAGTTTTCGGCTCCACTTTTGCTTACAACATGCCGTGGAGACTCCGACTTCACAATTAGCTAAAAGCGTAAGGAAAAGGACCGACACTCGCGGTCGCGGTTTCGGCCAGCGGTTAAGCCAACCGCGAGTGTCTCGGTTTCGGCTGAAACCGAGTCCTCGGTTCTTCCTTCGGCCGAAAGCATGCCTCCTACAACCGAGGCCTCATCCAGCATGGCTGAATCTGCTACTGAAATTCCACCTGCTCTTACAGGTTCTCAGGATTTATCAGATACTATCCCTTTAGATATATCTACTCCTGCACATGGAGCTGCTAGGCCCCCTGCATCCATGTCAATTAAGGCTTTTTCCAGGGCTAAAGCAGCTAAATCAACAAAGACCGTGCCTGCTAAAACCCCCTCTCACAGGCCTAGCTCTAGTACTCAAATGCTTAGTCTAGCAGAGGATCTCATTTCTTTGATCAGGGGATCCCAGCCTCACCCTGACAGGGCCTCTCACCCCCTCCAGAGAAGAGGCCTAGAGCAGAGCCCCCTGAGCCAGTTTCTACAGATTACTCCTCTGATGATTCAGAAAATACAAATCCTCCAGAAGGCCGTTATTCTCCATATGAGGACTCTGATGCAGAAGACTCCATTCCTTCTGCCTCTCCTCCTGAGGAATTTTCTTTTGGGGAAACCTTGCATGCTATGAGAGAACAATTTCAATGGCAGGGCCAGGATTTTTCAGACTCTAGGAAAAGGCTTAGGACCTTTTACATTTGCCACAGCATAGGCCTTTAGCCATTCCTCCAGTACTTACAGTTGTGGATGATGCATTTAATGATGCTTGTACTGCTCCTGACTCTCTTCCTCCGGCCCCTGCTAAGCCCGACAGATACTACAGGGTTCCGGACACACATTATCACTTGTATAAGACTCCTATTGCAGATCCTGAAACTATTTCACAGGGCCCCAAAGCTGTAGCAGCTGCCTCTGCCAAAAACCCCCTCCCCTCTGAAAGAGAATCTAGGGCATTAGAGATGGGGTAAAAAAGTTTATACTTCTGCTACTCTTTCGGCTAGGGCCTTAAACTGTCAATTCCACATGATTCAGTATCAGGAATTTATGGTAGATCAGCTAACTAAAAAACTGTCCTCGCCTGAACCTTTAGACCGTAAGTCCCTTCAGGAATTGGTACATAACACTCAGCAGGTCAGTAATCATTCCTTAAAATGTGGCTATGATGCACTGGAGGCTTCCTTTAGATCAGCTATGACTGGTACAGTGATCAGAAGGCATGCATGGTTAAAAGAGCAATCCTTACCAGACCATGTAAAGTCAGAGCTCCTAGATGCTCCCATGGAAAAACACAGTTTGTTTGGCTCCCCTGCACAGCAAGTGTTGAAGAAGGTGGAAGAAAAAGCGAAATCTGTCCAGACAGTCAAGGATTTCTTACAGGTCCAGCCTCCGAGGTTTAGTAGGAACTGGCCTTCCAAGAATTGGTCCTTTCCAGACACCACCGGAGCACAGAGAGGCAGGAATAGGTGCCCAAGAGGCAGAGGTCAATCCAGAGGTGCCTACAGGGGATGTCAGTGGCAGCCTAACAACCAGAGAAGTACTGCCACAGATCCAGCCACTACCACTTCCACAGGACAATCACAGTGACTTGGCTCTGAAACCGCCTACCAGGGAACAACTAGAAGCACCCTTGGGCGGAAAGCTAGCCTTATTTTCAGTAAACTGGCATTACATTACAGGAGACAAATGGATTTTACAGACAATAGACAAAGGTTACAGGTTTCACTTCCATACTCTACCAAGGAAGAGAGGAATGCCAAACCTACCTCCAAACCAAAGACAAGCTCTAGAACAAATAGACCACTTACTAAGGATGAGAGCTATAGAAAAGGTACCGTCTATGGAACAAGGACAAGGATTTTACTCCAGACTTTTCCTGGTACCAAGAAAGGAAAACCAATGGAGACCTATTCTCGACCTGTCCGCTCTGAACACATATCTCATTGTTCCAAAATTCAAGATGCTGACCCTACAGCAACTTCTTCCCATGCTGGGCAAGGAGTCTTGGCTGGTAACTCTAGATCTCAAGGAGGCATACCTGCACGTCCCCATACGACCAAATTGCAGAAAATACCTCAGATTTCTTGCAGGATCAGAGCATTATCAATTCTCAGCATTGTCTTTTGGCTTATCTACTGTGCCCAGAGTATTCACGAAATGCCTGGCATCAGTAATTGCTCATTGCAGGCTTCAGGGAATTCAAATTTATCCATACCTGGACGACTGCCTGTTACAAGCAGACAACAAAAACAAATTAACAAAAGATTTGAGAAAGGTTATTCACCTATTGCAAGCCCTGGGATACACAGTCAACATAAAAAAGTCAAGGCTGATACCATCCCAAAGGATAACTTTCTTGGGTGCAGAACTGGACACATCAAACCAAATGGCATTCCTCACAGCAGAAAAGCAGAAGCACCTACCACTCTATTTCATGGCATTAACAACGCAGAACCAGCTTATAGCAAGGAAAGTCCTGCAAGCCCTGGGTTACATGGCATCCTGCATAATATTGATTCCACATGCCAGACTACATATGAGGAAGTTGCAATGGTACCTAAGGAATTTATGGTCTCAGCACAAGCACAGCCTAGAAACCCAAATTCCAATAATTCCATGCCTGAAGCAAGAATTCCGGTGGTGGGCTCAGGCCTGTCAATTGAACAAAGGACTGCCCTTCCACAGCCCTCACCCAAGCCAGACTATCACCACGGACGCCTCAGACCTCGGTTGGGGGGCACACATGGTGGACAAGTGCATACAAGGCTTATGGACTCAAGACCAGCTGAACCTACACATAAATCAAAAAGAGATGCTGGCAGTAAAGCAGGCAATTCAGACATTAGACCATTTCTTCAACAGGGTCATTTGCTGATAAGGACGGACAACACCACAGTTATGTGGTATATCAACAAACAGGGAGGCACACATTCATATCCTCTATGCCGGATGGCAATGGACCTCTGGAATGTGGCCCTGAACCTCAACATTCAGCTCCATGCAATATTTGTGCCAGGAAAAGAAAATATACTAGCAGACATCTTAAGCAGAACTACCACGGATGCCCACGAATGGATGCTGCATCCAGACATCTTCAAATCCATTACAAGGAAATGGGGACTACCAGAAATAGACCTATTCGCATCCCCACACAACCACCAACTGAAAAAATTCTGCACAAGGGCATACCACTCACTTGCTTGGAAGGTGGACTCCCTATCTTTCAGTTGGGAAAACCTGACAGCATATGCATTCCCACCTCTTCCTTTGATGCACAAAGTGCTACTGAAGATCAAAGAAGATCACCCAAGGATCATCCTGATAGCTCCAGACTGGCCGAGGCAGCATTGGTACCCGCTACTGAGGAGTATGTCTCGGGAACACGCATGGCCTCTACCCCTAGTTCCTTTACTGCTAACACAGAACAACTTCAAAATCCTGCATCCAAACTTGAAAACACTGCAGCTAGCTGCTTGGAACATTGCATAAGACAAAATAACCCAGATTTATCTCAAAGGGTTAAAGACATTATCTTGGAGGCTCGCAGACCCTCAACAAGAAAAACTTATTCAGCAAAATGGAAAAGATATCTCATTTGGAGTGCAGCAAAAGGAGAAAATGTATCACTGGCAAACATAGCTAACATCCTGGAATATTTAGCAGAGCTTTTCCACAATGGCCTGTCCTACTCCTCCATTAAGATTCATGCATCAGCAATTTCAGCAGAATACAACATGGATCCTCCAGTCTTTTCTCATCCTCTACTCAGGCAGTTCCTGAGAGGAATTAAAAATGTAAAGCCACCAAGGAAGCCACCATTGCCTACATGGGACTTGAACTTTGTGTTAGAAAAGTTGACACTCCCCCCCTTTTGAACCAGCAGCAACAGCAGAATTACAGTACTTATCTTGGAAAACTGCTTTCCTGCTTGCAATCACTTCAGCAAGAAGGGTTTCTGAATTACAGGCATTAATGGCAGTACAGCCCTTCCTTATCTTCCATCAGGATAGAGTGTCCATGAGAACTAATCCTACTTTTATGCCAAAGGTGGTCTCCAGGGTATCATTAAACCAAGCAATCCACCTACCTACATTCTTCCCCAACCCACAGAACAGGGGGGAAAGACTACTACATACCTTGGATGTGCATAGGCAATTGCGCTACTACCTGGACAGAACCAAGAACAATAGAAAAACTGACCAGCTTCTGGTAGCATATGCAACAGGAATGGAAGGAAAAGCAATTTCAAAACAGACAATCTCAAAATGGATAGGAAATTGCATTAGATTTTGTTACTCTTTTCATGGAAAGACAACTCCAGAAAACATCAGACCTCACTCCACAAGGGCTACAGCCACTACTACAGCTTTTTTACGAGGAGTGGCTACCAAAGACATTTTAGAGGCTGCTACTTGGAGCTCCGTGCATACATTTGCCAAGCATTATAATCTACCTTTATACTCCAGATCCCGAGCAGGTTTTGCCACTGCTGTTTTGCAAAGGATCTTAACTATACCATAATCTTCTTAGTACCTCCTCCCCCAGTTTGGCTATGGTATTCTACCCATTTGTTAGGACTGCAGATGTGTCCTTGAAGGACATAGTACAGTTTTGTACCTACCATAAATGTAGATGTCCGAGAGGTATGCATCTGCAGTCAGGATTACCCACCCTCCTTCCCCTCTGTGGTACTCCTAGGGTATTTGCCCATCTTGTAGCTAGCTGGGGGAATCTATTATGGTGTATTTGTTTGTATATATGTATATACATGTTTATTTTTATTTGCTCTCTATTGTTTGGAAACATTTGCATTTATCCAAATTTAGCCTTCCTAGAGGGCACCTGGCATCTGGGGCAAGAAACACTGAGGAAAATGGTGTTGGCTGATGCTTTTATACCCAATTAACAGCAGCTATGACGTCGGGTGAAGTGCGACATCAGCCGAGGCCAGACCCAGACTTTGGAATCCGGCCGACCGAAGGGCTGCCTGAGGCAGGACAACCCATTTGTTAGGACTGCAGATGCATACCTCTTGGACATCTACATTTATGGTAGGTACAAAACTGTACTTTCTCCCTTCCCCCTTCCCTGTTTATTACCTTAAGACAATCCCAAAGTTAATAAATATTACATGTGGCAGGCACCATTTTTAAAACTACAACCACCCTTGTCACTATCATATGTTCATTTATCAGTTAACTCTGTTACCTGATTGTTTCCAGCCCCCTCATAAGAGCAACTAGCAGGGTCGCTACCCGCTTCGCTCCCCACCCTGCCCCCTATTCCCTCCTGCCCCCAGTGGTCCCACCTTTATTGCAAACAAACCCCTCCCATCTTTCAATAGCCAACCACAGCACTAACCCAACACTACCTCCTCCATCTTCCAACTACTATCACACCTCCTCAACTAACATGTACAAGCATACCTTACCTATGCTCACTGCATGCACTCTCCTTGCATATCTTACATCCTACCAAAGCTCCATCATTCCCCCACTCAACCACTACCACTGTACTGCTACTCACACCACCACTCATGTCTCACCCTCACTCAGCTCCCCTCCCACCAACTCAAGAACCATACCTATGCACCCCCACATATTCTACCAACTATATTGCTCAAACATAAAGCATCCCTACAACTTAACATAGCAACCCTCCCACCATACCTATTACCCACAGAGCACAATCACAAAGTTTCCCTTATAAACAAACACATTCAAAAACTGAGAAAACTAATAACCTCATGCATATCAAAACTAGCCCTAAGTGGAGACTTCCACTCTAACCCTGGCCCTACCATCTCCAACCCCAATCCTCATAATCAGACTAGAAACCACAACTTCTCCCGTATTACAGCTAATAGAAGTGACTTCCTTCTACTAAGCCTAAATATTAGAAGTATGTCCAACAAAGTCCATGAACTCCATGCCACCATAGACTTGTACTCCCCAAATGTAGTCATCCTGACAGAAACCTGGCTAAAACCTCACATTATCAGTGAGCAAATCCTCCCTACAGGTTATGGCATACTAAGAGTAGACTCGCTAAATAACAAAGGAGGTGGTGTAGCTATAATATTTAAACAGCATCTAAACATCCAGATCTTAAAATCATCAGCTCCACAAATAGGCAATGAAGAAATAGTATATACCAACCTCAAAATAAACCAAAACAAAACCATCAACATAATTGGATGCTACTTCCCACCTGGCCAAAACATCCCTCCACTAGAAAACCTCCTCAGCTGGTCTACCCACCATCTCCCCCAAGAAACTATCATTTTAGGTGATTTCAAAATTGACTGGCAATCCTGTTCTGGCAACCATCACACCCATCATGTAAATCTTCATGGCTTCACGCAACTAGTCCAGTCACCAACCAGGATAAATAAAAACTCCAGCAACCACACTACCCTGGATTGGATCCTAGTCAGTAAGAGGCTGCAGTCATATATAACAGGCTGCTTATCAGATAGCCTCAGTGATCACTCCCCAACATTCCTATTCAAAAAATACCTACACCAAGCTAAACCTGTCATCTACCGTCAAATATGTAAAAAACTATACTTTAACCCACTCACATTCATCTCATCCCCCAAAGAATGTAACTGGCATTATCTAAAGTACCTCAGTCTTGATGACGCAGTTGAATTTTTTAATACTACCTTCCTGAGCATCCTTAATTACCATGCCCCCATAAGACTTTCCAGAACCAAATCACAACCCTCCCTACGGCTACAGAAAACCACTAAGTCAGAAATGAAAAACAGGGATAAAGCCTGGGAGCACTGGCGCAAAACCAAAATCCCCTCAACTAGAAAGAAATTCCTAGAACTACGCAATAGAGTAGAAAAGCTAATAAAACAGGGCAAATTCCAATACTACCAGTCTGCCCTAGACTCCTCCCAACACAGTCCCAAACAATTCTGGTCCTCCATAAACTCCATCTTCCACCCAGGTAAAGTCAGTACCCCTCCTCCTAACATTCCTCACTCCTCAGAAAATATTGCTACCTCATTCAACACACACTTCACACAAACCATACTATCACTAGCTAAACAACACAACCCCCCTCCCCTCCAACCCACACCTTCAACTAGTAATCTCCCCACTGCCTTCTCTTTTTCTCCTGTACCTACCTCCAACAACAAAAAAAACTCTCAACTAAGCTTAAGCCCACCAAATTAGCAGCAGACAGCCTCCCAAGTGAATACCTACAAATCGCAGCTGATGCTCTGGCCTACCCAGTATCCATCTTGATTAACCGATCTCTGTCAGAAAGTTACGTTCCCACACTGTGGAAAGTATCACATATAATTCCCCTTCACAAAGGCGGACTCTCCACAGAACTAACCAGTTACTGCCCCATAGCTTTTCTCTCGCCACTCTCCAAAATACTAGAGAGATGCATACACTCTCAGGTCTCAGACTACCTCCTTACTAACAACCTCCTTTCCAATACTCAGCATGGTTTCCGACCAAACCATAGCACCACCACTGCCTTACTCTCCTTTACTAACACTATCCTTCAGCATAAAAACAATGGCAATCTCTCCTCTGTTACTTTCCTAGACCTATCTAAAGCATTTGATGTGGTCCCACACAAACAACTTATCTCTGTCCTCAATAACCTATCCTTCTCTCAATCAGTCACCAACTGGTTTCAGAGTTACCTGTCTGACCGCCAACAATCCATTGTATGGCAGAATGGCATAGCTCCCCAACTACCTGTCTCCAAAGGGGATCCCCAAGGATCCATCCTTGGACCCCTACTATTCTCTGTTTTTGCCAATAATCTAGCCTCTGCCACCAAACATGGCACACTCGTACAATACGCAGATGACTCAACCATCATCTGCTCAGCCCAGTCCCTACCCAAGCTGCAAAAAGTCACACAGGAAGCCTTTTCCTCTGTTGAAACTTGGTTATCCAATGCCCAATTAATGCTCAACCCAAACAAAACTAAACTACTCATTTTTCAACCCACCAAACATGCTCAAAACAACTCTCACTTTAACATCACAGCAAAAGACAACACCACTATATACCCAACTGAACACACCAAATTGCTAGGAGTGGAAATAGACAATAAACTAAAATTTGATATTCACATATCCATGACCATAACAAAAGTTCACAAGAAACTAGGAACGTTATACAGAAATAAGCAACTTCTCACCAAAGCAGCAAAGATTTCAATAGCAAATTCCCACCTTATCTCCACCCTACTTTATGCCTCTCCAATGTATACCAACCTAAGGAAATGCGATCTAAACAAGCTAGAGACCTGCTACAACAAAATCACCAAATTCGCCACAGGGGTATAGGTTCATAGGTTCATACTAGGCTATCTGCCCGAGGGCATTTACAAGCCTAGCCCATAGTTTTGTGGCTTACGCCACCCCTTTAGTATGGGGAACTATACCCATTATTTTGCTGTGCCTCTGTTGAGCAGTGACACTGAGGTAATCCCTGGGGTATATCTGCGATCTCCCATCCATTGGTCAAGATTTCTCTTGAACAAGGCCAGCGAGGTGCTCTGCCTCACATATACCGGGATTTTATTCCACAGCATAGGGAGTCTTTGGGTGATGAATCTATCCCTCCAGCACGTCCTATTAATAGCCGTGTCGAGGTTTAAGTCTCCACCCTTGTGGCTCTGGCGGATCTAGATTTTTGAGGTGAAGCATATTCATCAAATCTGGGTTTGACATGGCCTTGTATGTTAGGCAAAGGTCACCTCTGAGCAAGCGGTGGCGACTGAATAGAGCTGGAGTTCTTTCAGTCGGGCAGCATAGGACAGATGTTTGAGACCCTTTATCCTTTTGGTGAGGAACTTTTGTGGCCTCTCCAGCTGCTGCAAGTGTCGGGTCAGATACATTCCGAATGGGGCATTGTACTCAATCATTGGTCTGATGAGTATAGGGAGACTATGACCTCCCTTGATCTAGATGAGAATCCCTTCATGATAAGGTGGGCAATGTAGAAGGTCTTCCTAACTACTTTAGCTACATGGGTGTCGAATGACAGACTACTATCAACCTGGGTCCCCAGGTCCCTGATAACTTCTTCTGTACTCAGTGGATTGCCACCTATTTGGTAGCTAGGGGTAACCTTGTTTTTCCCGAAGGGTATGACTATGCATTTTTTGGCATTTAACTTTAGGCCATGGCTCTGGCACCAGTTATCCGTTTCTGTGAGACCCTTCTGAAGGATATCTGTGTCAGATGTGTTTTTTACTATAGCGCCCAGTTTGCAGTCATCTGCAAACTTTGTCAGCCATAACCCTCCTGTGTTTGCTTGTACTTCGGAAAAGTAGATGCCAAACAAGAGTGGGCCAGGACTGAGCCCTGTGGTACACCACTTGTGACAGGCTTTGAGTCTGACATGGCGCCAGCAACTCTGACCCTGTGGGTTCTGTCACTCAGCCAGTTTGCTACCCATCTTGTGATGTATGGGTTAACATTTAAGCTGATGAGTTTTCAATGATACCCGAGTGGGGTATTGTATCAAAGGCCTTCGCCAGATCGAGGTAGGCTGTATGGACTGCCTTTCCCTCATCAATGGCTTTGGTGACTGTTTCGAAAAAGTCAACCAAGTTTAGAAGGCATGATCTGCCTTTGACAAAGCCAAACTGGGATGGATCCAAAGTCTGCAAATTCCCTATGTCTTTATTTATGAGGTCCATTATGATCCTCTCCATGGCTTTGCAGATAAGGCTTGTCAAGCTAATGGGCCGGTAATTTCCAGGGTCGGTGGAGGCACCGCTGTCTCTCACTTGCTGAACTGGGCTGGCTTGAACTCCCTCACCTCCTTCAATGGTATCAACTCTCACTCGCCCACTAATTACTAAACCATCCACTAAATGTCCCATCCCTCCAGAATCTATTCCAACCCTATCACACCACCAGACCACTAAGATCCAGCAACAAAAATCACTTGCAGATCACTAAAGCCAATAACTCTGGTGGTGAAGCACTATTCTCTTGCACCATAACCAAATTATGGAACTCCCTCCCACCCACAATTACCTCCGTACCATCATGCACCCACTTCAAAACTTTACTAAAAGCGCACCTAAAAACATGCTGGCTATCCCCTTGCAACTCCCACTCTAATATCACCCACCCCATCCAACCACTAACTTTCTTTCCACTCCGCTAACTACCTTGATTATAGCAAGCTCAGATGCTTATAAGCCTAGTACTTATTATACAGCAGGGACTTCTTACTGTAACATTTCTTAATGTCTGTTATGTACTTCACAGATAAAGATTTTAGTTGTCTACTGATGTACTATGTTCTTCAAAAAACTTTTTTTAAATAAAGT